>NC_057814.1:619962764-620191491 GCF_018294505.1 Triticum aestivum
AAAAATAAAACTAATTCATTTTAAAATCTTAAAAATACAATTATATATCAAAAAATCAGAAAAATAAAACTAATTCATTTTAAAATCTTAAAAATACAAATAATATATCAAAAAAATTCACATGATCCATTCAACAAAGTTTGGTACAATAATTTATTACACATCTATTCTTCCCTTGTGTCCCTGCTTGCTTACGATTGTGCTGTATCCATGCAGCATCCTCATCATTTAACTTAATGCTTGGGTCAGTGTTCACTTTGAAGGGCGGAATTTCACCAAACATATTATAATCTTCTGACATGTCTGTCTTGTCCTCCACTCCCACGATGTTTCTTTTCCCTGAAAGAACAATGTGGCGCTTTGGATCATCGCATGATGTACTGATCGTTTTCTTATCTTTCCGTTTCCTCGGTTTGCTACTCATGTCCTTCAAATAAAAAACCTGAGCGACATCTTTGGCAAGGACGAATGGTTCGTCAAGGTAACCAAGATTGTTGAAATCCACCATTGTCATTCCGTATTGCTCGTCCACCTTTACCCCACCTCCTGTTAGCTTGAACCATTTGCACCGGAACAAAGGGACCTTAAAGGAGGGTCCATAGTCAAGTTCCCATATCTCCTCTATGTAACCATAATAAGTGACCTTTTGCCCATTCTCGGTTGCTGCATCAAAGCGAACACCACTGTTTTGGTTGGTGCTCTTTTTTATCTTGGGCGATGGTGTAAAATGTATTCCCATTTATCTCGTACCCTTGGAAAGTCGTTATAGTCGAAGATGGTGTCTTGGCCAACATGTACAGCTGATATCCAACATCATTGTCATTCATTAAATGTTTTCGCAACCAATTGCCAAAAGTCTCCATGTGGGCCTTTCTAATCCAGGATTAAGCTTCCCCGGGTTGTCCGAGCGTAAAATATTCTTGTGTTGCTCGAAGTACAGAGCCACCAAGCTGGAATTTTGCAGAACTGTGTGGTGTGCTTCAGTCATAGAATGACCGTCCGTACATATCGTTGATTTCCTTCCGATCGTGCCTTTTCCACTTAGTCTCCCCTCGTGCCGCGATTGAGGAATACCAATCGGCTTAAGGTCAGGATTATAGTCAATACAGAACTCAATTGCCTCCTCATTTCCATAGCCCTTGACGATGCTTCCTTCTGGCCTAGCACGGTTACGAACATATTTCTTTAATACTCCCATGAACCTCTCAAAGGGGAACATATTGTGTAGAAATACAGGACCGAGAATGGAAATCTCTTCGACTAGGTGGAGCAGGAGGTGCGTCATAATATCGAAGAAGGATGGTGGGAACACCAACTCGAAACTGACAAGGCATTGGACCACATCGTTCTGTAACCGTGGTAGATCTTCTGGATTGATTACCTTCTGAGAGATTGCATTGAGGAATGCACATAGCTTCACAATGGCTACTCGAACATTTTCCGGTAGGAGCCCCCTCAAAGCAATCAGAAGCAATTGCGTCATAATCACGTGGCAGTCGTGAGACTTCAGGTTTTGGAACTTTTTCTCCGCCATGTTTATTATTCCCTTTATATTCGACGAGAAGCCAGACGGGACCTTCATACTGCTCAGGCATTCAAAAAAAATGACCTTCTCTTCTTTGGTAAGAGCGTAGCTGGCACGACCTTGAAACCATTCCGGATGCCGGTCATCTGGGTCTTTCAAAAGTTGCTGGTCCTGCCGTGCTTCCTTTGTATCATTTGTCTTCCCATACACGCCCAAGAAGCTTAGCAGGTTCACGCAAATATTCTTCGTAACATGCATCACGTCGATTGTAGAGCGGACATCTAGGACTTTCCAATATTCTAGCTCCCAAAATATAGATTTCTTCTTCCACATGGGTGCGTGCCCGTCAACTCCCCGCGGAACTGATTGTCCGCCAGGACCCTTTCCAAAGATGACTTTCAAATCCTTGACCATATCAAATATCTCAGCACCAGTACGTTCCGCAGGCTTCGGCCGGTGATCTGCCCTGCCGTTGAAATGCTTGCCTTTCTTTCTTACGTAATGATTTCGGGGTAGAAATCGACGATGACCCAGGTACACGTTCTTCTTACAATTAACCAAACGTACACTTTCAGTCTCATGTAAGCAGTGCGTGCATGCATTGTATCCCTTATTTGTCTGTCCCGAAAGGTTACTGAGAGCAGGCCAATCGTTGATGGTTACAAAAAGCAACGCTCGTAGGTCAAATTCCTCTCCTTTGTGCTCATCCCAGACACGTACACCAGGTCTGGCCCACAACTGTAAAAGTTCATCAACTAATGGCCTTAGGTACACATCGATGTCGTTCCCGGGTTGCTTTGGACCTTGGATGAGCACTGGCATCATAATGAACTTCCGCTTCATGCACAACCAAGGAGGAAGGTTGTAGATGCATAGAGTCACGGGCCAGGTGCTATGGCTGGAGCTCTGCTCGCCAAAAGGATTCATGCCATCAGTACTTAGACCAAATCTTATGTTCCTTGCGTCAGCTGCAAAATCTTTGAACACTCTGTTGATCTTTCTCCATTGCATTCCATCAGCGGTGTGTCTCAACTCCCCGTCGGACATACGGTCCTCTTTGTGCCATCGCAACGACTTGGCATGCTTTTTGTTCCTGAACAGACGTTTCAACCGTGGTATTATAGGAGCATACCACATCACCTTGGCGGGAACCCTCTTCCTGGGTTTCTCGCCCTCAACATCGTCACCAGGGTCATCGCCTCTGATCTTATAACGCAATGCAGTGCATACAGGGCATTCATTCAAATTCTCGTATTCACCGCGGTAGAGGATGCAGTCGTTAATGCATGCATGTATCTTCAAAACCTCTAAACCTAGAGGGCAGACAACCTTCTTTGCTTCGTACGTACTGGCGGGCAACTCGTTATTCTTCGGAAACATATTCTTCAACATTTTCAGCAAATTTTCAAATGATGAGTCACCTACACCTTCCTGTGCCTTCCATTTTAGCAAATCCAGTGTGCAGCCCAGCTTTTTCAGACTATTATCGCATCCTGGATACAACGACTTTTTGTGATCCTCTAACATGCGATCCAAATTCTCCCTATCCTTGTCAGTTTCGCAGCGTCTCCGTGCATCAGCAATGGTCCGACCAAGATCATCAGCGGGCTCATCATGTGCCTCTTCTTCACCTTCACCTAACCCTTCCCCACCTTCAGCATCATCCTCCATGAAAGTATCACCGAAATGATCATGATAGTTGTCATCGATATCATCCCCTTCTTCATCTTCTTCCATTCTAACCCCTCTTTCTCCATGCTTGGTCCAACAATTTTAGCTTCGCATGAAACCGTGCCGAAGCAGGTGCATGTGAACGTCTCTTGAGGAGGAGTAACCCTTCTGATTCTTACAGACAGCACATGGACAGATAATAAAACCTTGCTGCTTGTTCGCATTTGCCACTACGAGGAAATCTTTCAAACCCGTAGTGAACTCGCCGGAGAGTCGGGGACCGTACATCCATTGCCGATTCATCTGCATTATTATTATATAAAGTATATAATTAACCATCATGCATTTGTTAAACTAACTAGCTAGAAATAATACAAATTAAACAATGAACTACACACATGCATATTTTATCAATGACACATGAAAGGTTCAAGTTGCTAACCGCGATCGCGGAGGAAAAATAAATGAGAAAGCTCAAGTGTGGCTCGGACACTTCATATCATGTTTGTTTCAGGCTCTCGGGCATTTCATCGAACACCTTGTGTGCATAGGAGGAACCAAAAGCAAACCCACCACCCCCTTCTGAATATTGTGAAGTGAGCTGAGTCCTATATATAGGGATGGGCCTTTAGTCCCGGTTGGCCTGGCCAACCGCGACTAGGATGGGCCTTTAGCCCCGGTTGGCCTGGCCAACCGCGACTAAAGTCCTTCGGGAACCTTTAGTCCCGGTTGGCCAGGCCAACCGGGACTAAAGCCCCTCCCGTCTGCCAGCTGTCGACCGAGCGCGCTGGGCCAAGATAGTTGGTCGCGGGTCTCCTCCCGAACCGTGACTAAAGACCCCTTTTGTCGCGGTTCGATCATTTTGGGGACTAATGGGGGCGTATGGAAGCCTCTTTTTCTACTAGTGATAACTACTCCCGCGTAGATGGTTAGTGCGTATAGACCAAATGGCCAGACTCAGATCAATAACCAAGATCTCGTTAAGCGTGTTAAGTATCCGCGAACGCCGACCAGGGCCAGGCCCACCTCTCACCTGGGTGGTCTCAACCTGCCCTATCGCTCTGCCACAAAGATCCACTTGCGGGTACTCCTACGAGTCAGCGGAAGCAACAATATCTTAGTACAGACATAAGTTAAACAAGTTTGCCTTAAGAAGGCTAGCACAAACTGGGATACAGATCGAACGAGGCGCAGGCCTCCTGCCTAGGATCCTCCTAACTACTCCTGGTCGTCGTCAGCGGGCTGCACGTAGTAGTAGGCACCTCCAGTGTCGTAGGTGTCGTCGTCGACGGTGGCGTTTGGCTCCTGGACTCCAACATCTGGTTGCGACAACCAGATAGAAAGGAAAGGGGGAAAAGAGGGAGAAAGGCAACCGTGAGTACTCATCCAAAGTACTCACAAGCAAGGAGCTACACTACATATGCATGGGTATATGTGTAAAGGGGCATATCAGTGGACTGAACTGCAGAATGCCAGAATAAAAGGGGGATAGCTAGTCCTGTCGAAGACTACGCTTCTGGCCATCTCCATCTTGCAGCATGTAGGAGAGAGTAGATTGAAGTCCTCCAAGTAGCATCCCATAGCATAATCCTATCCGGCGGTCCCCTCCTCGTCGCCCTGTTAGAGAGCGATCACCGGGTTGTATCTGGCACTTGGAAGGGTGTATTTTATTCAGTATCCAGTTCTAGTTGTCATAAGGTCAAGGTACAACTCCGGGTCGTCCTTTTACCGAGGGACACGTCTATTCGAATAGATAAACTTCCCTGCAGGGGTGCACCACATAACCCAACACGCTCGATCCCATTTGGCCGGACACACTTTTCTGGGTCATGCCCGGCCGCGTAAGATCAACGCGTCGCAGCCCCACCTAAGCACAACAGAGCGGTCAGCACGCCGGTCTAATCCTAAGCGCGCAGGGGTCTGGGCCCATCGCCCTATGAACACCTGCACGTTGCGAACGCGGCCGCGAGCAGACCTAGCAACCCACACGATCACGGCGGTTACGTCAAAGCGGTCCAACACGGCGCGCGCCACTCAGTCGCTGACGTCACGAAGGCTTCGGCTGATACCACGACGCCGGGATACCCATAACTACTCCCGCGTAGATGGTTAGTGCGTATAGACCAAATGGCCAGACTCAGATCAAATACCAAGATCTCGTTAAGCGTGTTAAGTATCCGCGAACGTCGACCAGGGCCAGGCCCACCTCTCACCTGGGTGGTCTCAACCTGCCCTGTTGCTCCGCCACAAAGATCCACTTGCGGGTACTCCTACGAGCCGACCCGACTTTAGTCATCACATGTGTCATGTATTTAGTATATAAGTATATACCCGTGATCACCGCCCAGGTGATCACGGCCCGATAGTATAGCACAGCAGACGGACAAGAATGTAGGGCCACTGATGGAAACTAGCATCCTATACTAAGCATGTAGGATTGCAGGTAAAGGTAACAACAGTAGTAGCAAGGATAGGCTATGCATCAGGATAGGATATCGGAAAGTAGTAACATGCTACACTACTCTAATGCAAGCAGTATAGAGAAGAATAGGCGATATCTGGTGATCAAGGGGGGGGCTTGCCTGGTTGCTCTGGCAAGTAGGAGGGGTCGTCAACTCCGTAGTCGAACTGGGCAGCAGCAGTGTCGGTCTCGTAGTCTACCGGAGAGAAGAGGGGGAAGAAACAGTAAATACAATGCAAACATAAGCATGACGATGCGTGACATGACAACGAGCGGTACTAGGTGTGTCCTAACGCGACAGTAGGTGGTACCGGCGAAGGGGGGGAACATCCGGGAAAGTATTCCCGATGTTTTGCGTTTCGGACAGACGGACCGGAGGGGGAAAGTTGCGAGTTCGATAGGTTAGGGAGGTGTGGTGGACGAACGGACTGCGTATCCGGATTCGTCTCATCGTTCTGAGCAACTTTCATGTTGAAAATATTTTAATCCGAGTTACGGATTAAAAGATATGTTTTTCTAAAGTTTTTATTAATTCTGGAATTTAATTAATTTTTTAATTTAATTCGAAATTTGGATTTATGACATCAGCATGATGTCATGCTGACATCAGCAGTCAACTGGGGTTGACTAAGTCAAACTTACATGTGGGTCAAGTGGGACCCACCTGTCATTCTCTGTTTAGGTTAATTAGGGTTTAGCTAAATAATTACTATTTAATTAAATTAATTGTCTAATTAGATTAATTTAAACAGGATTAATTAACTTAATTAATTTAGTTAATTAATTAAATTTATTTTTATTATTTGTTTTACTATTAATTTTATTTTTACCTTTTTTATTTATTTATTTATTAATTTTTATTAACTAGTTTATTATTATTATTATTTATTATTATTTTTCATTTCATTTTCCTTCTTTTTTTTGTAAACTTTCTGTGGGGGGGGGGGGCGCGGCCCCGTTTGGCAGTGGCCCAGGGCCATAGCGGGTCGGGCGCTGCGGGCGTGGCCGGCAGGGGCGCACCCGACTGGGCGCCGGCGGCCACAGCAGGGCGCCGGAGCAAGGGGAGAGGGTGCCAGTGGCCTGGGGCGGCCGGAGTCAGGCGCGGCGAAGGCCAGCGGGCGCGGGACGCGGCCGGTGCGGCGCATCCGCGGCGGCGCGGACGGCACCGGAGCGGGGCACGGGGAGCGGCGGCCACGCGCGGCCACGGGCGCGTGCGGGGGCGAGGGTGCGGGGCGAACGGACGGCGCGTGCGAGGCCACCGCGGGCGGGCGGCGGTGGGCGCACACCCGGGGGGGTGGGGCTGCGGGAGCGCGAGCTCGCGCGCAGCCACGGGCGCGAGACAATGGCGCGGGCCGCGCGGCGGTGCGAGGGAAGGAGAGGAGGGGCGTGGAGGCCGTGGCCTCACCGGGGGTGTAGGGACGGGGCAGCGGGGCTCGTGGATGGGGTCGGGGACGACGCGACGCAGGGGAGGAGGCGAGGCGACTCCGGGCGACGACGATCCGGGCGGCGGCGGAGAGTTCCAGGGGCGGCGGGGCGAGCGCGACGGCGAGGGCCTCCTCCCGATCCAGATCGGGGGAGAGGGGGGATATTTCGGTGGGGAGTGGGGGGGGAGGAGTGGATAAGGGAGAGGAGTGGGGGCCGACCTGGACCGGCCTGGTTGGCCCGATGGCCAGCTGGGCCGCGGTCCAGCAGGGGGGGGCTGTTGGGCCAGGGTCCAGTGGGGGAGGGGGTTCCTCCTTTCTTCTTCTTTTTTTGTTTGTTTTCTCTGTTGCATTTTCTTTTCTTTTTATTTATTTTCTTTTCTGTTTTACATCATTTTAAAATAGTTAGGCATTTTCTAAAAATATGTTTCTCCACAATAATTATCAGTGCAGTATCTCGCACCCACCGAACATTTTTGTTTAAATTTTTGAAAACTTTTATTATTGACATTAATTTGAATTTAAATTTTGAAATGGTTTCGAATCATCGCGAGGTTAACAACAATAACTGTGGTGATGTGGCATCATTAGCGTGGGATTACTATAGCTTAATTATCCGGGCGTTACAACCTTCAAATCCTTGACCATATCATGTACATCAGCACCGGTACGGTGGCGAGGCTTCGTCCAGTGATCCGCCTCACCTTTGAAATGCTTGCCTTTCATTCTTACGGGATGCCTGCTCGGAAGAAATCGACGATGTCCCAGGTACACATTCTTCCTACAATTGTCCAAATATATACTGTCGGTAGCATCCAAACAGTGCGTGCATGCGCGGTATCCCTTGTTTGTCTGTCCTGAAAGGTTACTGAGAGCAGGCCAATCATTGATGGTCACGAACAGCAACGCCTTTAGGTCAAATTCTTCCCCCATGTGCTCATCCCACGCACGTACACCTGTTCCATTCCACAGCTGTAAGTGTTCTTCAACTAATGGCCTTAGGTACACATCAATGTCGTTGTCGGGTTGCTTAGGGCCTTGGATGAGCACTGGCATCATAATGAACTTCCGCTTCATGCACAACCAAGGAGGAAGGCTATACAAACATAGAGTCACAGGGCGGGTGCTATGGTTGCTGCTCCGCTCCCCAAAAGGATTAAAGCCATCTGCGCTTAGACCAAACCATACATTCCTTGCGTCATCTGCAAACTCCTTCCCATACTTTCTCTCGATATTTCTCCACTACGACCCGTCAGCGGGTACTCTCAACTTTCCGTCTTTCTTACGGTATTCTCTGTGCCATCGCATCGCCTTGGCATGCTCTTTATTTTGGAACAAACGTTTCAACTGTGGTATTATAGGAGCATACCACATCACCTTGGCAGGAATCTTCTTCTTGGGGCGCTCGCCCTCGACATCACCAGGGTCATCGCGGCTGATCTTATAGCGCAATGCACCGCATACCGGGCAAGCATTCAAATCCTCGTACTCACCGCGGTAGAGGATGCAGTCATTAGGGCATGCATGTATCTTCTGCACCTCTAACCCTAGAGGGCAGACAACCTTCTTTGCTTCATACGTACTCTCGGGCAATTCGTTGTCCTTTGGAAGCATATTCTTTATCATTACCAGCAACTTTCCAAATCCCTTGTCAGATACACCATTCTCTGCCTTCCATTGCAGCAATTCCGGTTTGGTGCCCAACTTTTTCTTGTCAGCTTCGCAATTCGGGTACAACAATTTCTTGTGATCCTCTAACATGCGCTGCAACTTCTTCTTCTCCACATCACTTGCACAGTTTCTCTTTGCATAGGCAAAGGCCCGACCTAGATCATCAGCGGGCTCATCTGATGCCTCTTCTTCAGCTTCTTCCCGCATTGCCGGCTCAGCTTCTTCCCCCATTGTTGTATCATCGTATTCAGGGAACCCATGGCCAGGATAGCTGTCGTCGTCCTCTTCTTCTTCATTGTCTTCCATCATAACCCCTCTTTCTCCGTGCTTGGTCCAAACATTATAGTGGGGCATGAAACCAGACTTAAACAGGTGGACATGAATGGTTCTTGACGTTGAGTAATTGTGATCATTCTTACGGACAACACATGGACAGGGCATAAAACCCAACTACACCATTAAGTATCAAGTCTTCTTTACTCCCGTACGCAACAACCCACTTACTCGGTTATGTGCTTCTGTCACTCACGCCACCCAACATAAGCGAATCATGAACGTATTGCAACACTCTACAGCGGGGATCCCTCACGTTTGCGCGACACAGAGGGCACCGTAGACAACACCAAAATAAAATATACAACTCCAACCAATCATGATTATCTATCAACCCATAGGACAAAACAGATCTACTCAAACATCATAAGATAGCCATAGATCATTGGGAAATAATATATAGCGTTGAGCACCATGTTTAAGTAGAGAATTACAGCTGGAATAGAGAGGTTACACAGCTGCATAGAGGGGGAGAAAGTTGGTGTTGATGGTAGCAAGGTTGGTGATCTAGATCACCGTCACGATCCTTGCCCCGGCGGGACGCTTCTTTCTTATTTTAGCCCTCCGGATCGAGCCAAACATCTATAAGGAGATGAGGCCCGAAGAAAAGGTTGGGAGAGAATGAAAAGTTCACGATCGAAGAAGTCGCTCCAGATGGCCAACCGATTGCTCCCAAGCGGACCAAAGACAAATTTATACATCAGTGCGGAGTTGTTGTTAGGGACAGCATCCTGATCAGTATCCAAGAATGGAATAAGAAGAAGTATGTTGAAGTATCTTATGTCGACGATAGACAGAAAGATGAGCTTTGGAACTCGCTCATGACAAATTTCAGCCTACCGCCATAGGAGGATCCAAATAACCCAATTATATAGCAAAAAGTCAATGCGTGGGCTTTTAAGAAGTTGGCAGAACAATTCAAGAACTGGAAGAAAAGATTGGATGAACAGTTTGTCAAGAAAGACGAGACTCCAGAATTCACCGGTCAATATGCGAAGATAAAAGATCACTGGTCCGCATTTGTGGCGTACAATAAATTGGAGAAAGCTAAGAATAGGTCACAGAGAAATAAGCAAAATGCTGCAAAGAAGAAGTATCACCACGTTACGGTGTCAGGTGGCTACAATGTTGCCTGGCCTACGTGGGACAAAGCTGAGAACGACCTGCTTGCCAAAGGGGTCCAACCAGCGACATTGAACTGGCCCGAACGGGCAAGGACTTGGTTCTTCGGGCATGGGAGAACTTTGGACCCAAAAAGAAAGGAAGTGTGTTTTCACGAAAGCTCAACTTAAAAAACCTGTCATAAAGATTTAGGAAGCAATCAAGGAAGTGCAGGAAGGGAGGTTCCATCTCGACAGAGAGAAGAACGAGCTGTCACACGCCCTCGGGAATCCTGAATACCCTGGACGAACATGAGGCACATTAGGCTCCGTTCCGTGGAAGCACGGGTTTCCAGATAGCACTGGTTATAGAAGCCGAGGGAGAAAGAAGAAAGAGGAAGCATACCGGATGCAGAAGATGGAAGAAAGATTAGCATTGCATGAGAAGAAACTAGAGGCACTTACAAGCAGCAAGCTACCGGCCCACCATCTCAGCAGCACGAAGATCCTTCATTAGATACTGCCCACAAAGCTACCCCACCATCTTAGCGGAAAACCAGCGTGGCTTCCACAGAGCTCGTTCGACCTGATATCACGGCTCCTCGCTACCCCGTGGATGATATCGCAGAGAGGGAACATTGTGAGCTAATGGCGAAATGCATGAACCTAACCTTGATGGTGGCGGTCGGCTATGCCTTACCTCGTGGACCTGATGGAAACTTCCATTCCACTTCGATTTCAGATGGCTTTGCCATTGTCGGGGTGGATGAAGTTATGAACGGATTCGAGGGGCTGGAGCTTGAGTACCCTACAGGTGAAGGGGAGACTCATCAGGGAAACACCGTAAGGACTACCATTCTATGGAGAAAGGAAAACATCGTGCTTCCAAACTGGCCGCCGCCTCAGCAGACTCAGCCGGAGGAGGCCCTTCAGCAGACTCCTCACAGTCCAGCTCTATCTCAACTACCTCAGCCGTCTCCGCCACGTCAGCTGTCTCCGCCGCCTCAGCTGTCTCCACTGCGTCAGCGGACTCCGGCGGAGGAGGTCCCTTAGCAGAATCCTCCTCCGCCTCAGCTGTCTTCGCCGCGTCAGCAGACTCCGCCTCCTCCGCCGCTTGACCAACAGTACAAGAGAGCAGTCGCCGCTCCAGCGGCTAGCAGTACAACAACGAAGAAATCCAGAGTAGGTACAAGCGTCAAGAAGGCTCCTGCCAAGTTACCATACGGCATGACTGTCGAGGAAACCAATGACATCATTGCTGCCAATGTGAAACGCCAGCTTGCACTGAAACGTCCACCTCCAAAGGAGAAAATAGATCCGGTAAAAGCGAAGCGCTGTCTGGATGCCCTTACGCGACCAGCACTGCCTCCGCCGCTATCACAGTATGACCGCAGTACTGAAAAGACGTTTGATCAAGTGCATCGGCCGGGAAGTAGCAGTGGTGCAAAAACTGGGAAAATGATTCCCCAGCTCAGCGAACAGGGAAAGTAATCATACCCCCCCTCTCAAGGTGCTTATCGATATCGCTAATGATCCGAGGGTAGCGGCCGGTGGTCTTGCTTTCACTCTTGGTGATTACTTAGGCGATGATGTACAGTTCGAAATGGCTGAGGTAGTAGCCTTTAGATACGAGAACGGGAAGTCTCTCGTGAAACCTGAGCAGCTCCCACATCTATCAACGATGATGCGAAGATTCCACGACTGGTACTTGAAAACCTGCAAGGATGGGACCGACAGTATCTTGGTGGGAATTAAAGATGAGCACGATTCCATTGGAGTCGACGCGATCTACATTGAATTTGAAGAATTATTCCGGTTTTACAATCAAGACGCCATCGACAAAAGTATCGTCAGTTGCTATTGTCTATAAGTATTATTTCTGTAATTAAGTCTCTAGCTCAGCTCGTTCATTGCATGTATAATTATCCTCACTATATTATGCAGATTGAAGATCCTCGAATGCAAAAGAGGACAAATCTATGACATTGGGTTCATTAACCCAAATACCGTAAATGAATATACGGTACAAAAGAACCCCGACGATAATGAGAAAAACTTGCTAAACGCGTTCCTTCGACAACAAAACAGAAGATAAATACTCTTTCCTTACAACTTCAAGTGAGTGTTACTGTCTTGTGCATATTCTGTTTCGCTTACTCGACGTTAAGTGTAACTGATGAGTTATGCGTGCGCATGTTCCACACTATTCTGCTAGCCATTTAGCTTGACGCGGGACTAGTAATTGTCTTGGACTCCAGATGTAAAGAACCTAAGGAGTGGGCGGACATGAGTGAAATGCTCCAGAAGTAAGTTCAATCCTTATCGCACTATATCAGCAACTTTCGTTCATTTCTTGATATCAAGTAATCATTTTCTTTGCCGGGCAGGGTTTGCGAAAGTTCACCAGCAAGGTTAGGGGTGAATGGAAAAAGGAGCTGCGATTTCACACCCAAAGTAAGTAGTACTAGCTAGTTCCACACATCTCTCCGCTTCAATATCATTATCATGCTTGATTATCATTTTGATTGAACTCTATTCTCGTAAAGTACTTGTGGCAGGCACACAGGAATAATTTATGTGGATACTATGTTTGCGAGTTCATTCGCCACTCGGCCTCTTGAGCGTGGCTTATCTTCACAATAATTTGAAGTACCTAAATAATATTCACAATTTTATCTTATTACCATCAATTGTGTTGAGTTTCATATATATATATATATATTGACGAATGAACTCGACGGGATTCCTTGTTGAGCACGTCATACCTAAAGACGGAGAATATCATCAGAAATTGGAATGTGATTTTGATAGATGATGTTAGGGAATTCAAGAGGAATTGGCATGATTGTGTACTATATGTAGTAGCGTCGAATAGATATACGAAAACCTGTTGTTCGACCAAGCACGGAGAAAGAGAGGTCACTTCTCTCTCTATATGTTCATGACAATGTTGTGTAATTAATGGTTCCTCATTGCTATATGTAGTAGTTAGCGTCGAGTTGAATGAAAAACATAATATGAAAAGGGGGAAACACAATATAAAACCTCTAAACACTCCAAAACCCCTAAACCCCTCCTTTAAAGAAAAACCCCCCAACGCCTGGCAGGTGCTGATGGGTGGCTGCCTTTTAGTCCCGATTGGTGTTACAAACCGGGACTAAAGGTCCTCCTGCCTGGGCGTCCCACAACAGCCACGTGGAGCACATTTAGTCCCAATTCGTAACCCAACCGAAATTAAAAGTTGAGGCCTTTAGTCCCGATTGTTTAGTCCTGGTTGCAGAACCGGGACTAAAAGTCCTCCAGAACAGGGACTGATGCCCTGTTTTCTACTAGTGCTTTCTCACCGGCTGCTCGTTGAGGGCCCTGAGACGGGCCGCCTCCTCTTGCAGCACCGCCGTGTGCTCCTTCTTCTTCTCGCGGTACTTGCGGACGGCTGCCCGGTTGCCCGACGGGCGGCGTTTCTTGCTCCGGGAGGTGGCGTGGGCGTCCTCAGGCTCGGCGTGGGAGTCGGCGGCGGCGTCGAAGGAGGCGGAGGCGGCCAACTTGGAGTGGACGTGGAGGCAGGTGTGGGTGTGGGGGAGGTCGTATGCCGGCGGGTTGCAGGTGTGGGTGTGGGTGCAGCACGCGAGGTGCTCCGCTGTGCCCCCGAGGACGTCGTCCAAGTAGCTGCCCATGGAGAAGTCCAGGTCCCCGTCGTCCATGGCCGCGATTTGCAGCGAACAGGAGACGCTTAATTAGCTTGTATGCTCACGCGACGCTTGCATTTGTTGCATAATTTTTCGCGGAAGGTGTCGACATGATGAGAAGTACTTCAACGTGGACCATAGGAAGCCACTTCCGTTAAAAAAACAAACGCCAGCGATTGATTCATCCACGTATTTTTTTCGTCAAAAAAGAAGCACCTGATGCGGAGTCCTGGGACAAAAATCCTACACACTTACGAAAATGGTACTACGGTCTAGTAATTTTTACTGAGGGATGTGTCCTCCTCCCCGCTACAAACTCTTCCCGGAAATGCTTGCCTACAACCGATCGATCCTATATGAGCGTCCACCGCGTCGGATGGATTCTTTGCTGGATGCTCGAGATCCAACTTCACATATTTCACATTTCTGCAACTCAACCATTGTTTCAGAACTCACAACTAGGCCCTTGTGCCAAACCGACCCAACCACGTTGCGTGCGCGTCACATGTCAGTCGTCTCTCACCCATGTTCGTAGGGACCTTCTAGTCCACGTCTTAAGTGCCGGCTAGGAGAAACGACACCACACGCACGCCTTATGGGCTGGCCCAGGAAACGTTTCAGAACCAGGCTGCTCGTTCCAGAATCTGTTTTAGGAGGGATGCTCTTCAGGGTTGACCGATCGACGATTGACCAGTTGACCGACAACTGTTGACTTTTGGGAACAAATACGAAAAAAATAAAACAGAATTTTTTCTTGAAAAACCGATAAAATTCGTGAATTCAGAAATGTTCACAGATTTTGAAGACAAGTTCACAAACTTCAGAAAATCCATAAATTTGAAAAAAGTTCATTGGTTTTGACGAAAAAGTTCAAAATTTTGAAAAAGAATTCATCAATTCTGAAAAAAAATCTCAATTCTGATTTTTTTCTCAAATCTGAAGATAGTTTAACAATTAAAAAAATCATAAATTTGACAAATTTCATCATTTTTTAAAAATCATTGATGTTGAAAAATATTCATGTATTCTACAATGTTGTTTTACCAATTTTAGAAAATATTAACAAATTTTAAGAAATAGTCAGATTTGAACAAAACATCCTGCATTTAAAAAATAAAAAGAAAAGGAAAAAATGAAAGAAAAAGAAAGGATAAAAACCGTCCAAAAAACTTAAAAAGGAAAAAACTGTCAGAAGTTGTGAGCGACAAGGTGGTTCTTGTCTGCCAATGCTTAAAATGCATTCCGGTAAACTTTTCTAGTCTCAAAGTAGTGGCAAAGCCTTGAAACGAAAAGTGTCTAAAATAAGGTTTTTGGATTGCATGAAATATTAGCGTCTTTTTGATTAATTTAATCCACGAGTAGATAATAAACATGGCAATCACATTATGCAATTCATAGCGATATCTAATCATGTCAGCGCTTACAGTACATAGAACCGAAACATCATATACGGCTAGCACATGTATGAGCAAATAGGGGATGAACGAATTATACTCTCCGATTGGCCAGCCAATGCGTCGGCGGCAACAGCAGCCTCGGCGTCGTCCATGCCTTCTTCTTGGTGGCGGCGTCGTCAGCCATGGGGTTGATGCAGGGGAAGTAGTCGATGCGGAGGAGGACGGGGACTGGGATGGATACCGGGGGCAGTCATATGCCGAGACGCTCCCCAAAAATCTTATTATCGTTCTCCCGGATAGGATCTCGAACGACGGGGTTCCGGAGGCACCTGCTCTCCTGACCAACTGTGCACGCGGTTGTCGGGATGGGATCGCCAAAGGCGGCACAGTGAGAGGAACAATAGATAACGGCTAGGGTTATGTAGGAGGGGGTGAGTGAGTTAGGGTTCACACCATAGACCAGAGCCACCTTATATAGGCCGTCGGGTAGATGTGCCTGGGCTTAGGACCACAGTTCAACGTCTTGAACAGTGGCACTTCTGTTAGCGGCTCGTTAATTAATCCTTAATTAATTAACCATTCCTGACCGGCAATAATAAGGCTCGGCTCGCGCGTCGTGACGGGCGGCTGAGCAGCGCATGTGCACCATTCCCCTTCCCAAACATCCAATGACAAATGGTAGAGCAGCCTTTATAAATCGGTCTCACTTTTACTAGAGTAACAATTTGGTACTAAACTTCTCAATTTGGCATGCACCTAAATGAACCTTAAAGATTAACCAATGACTATTTTGTTATTTGGGTCAAAGCTCATTTGTAATCCAACACAATCCATCACACACATCGCGAGCGAATGATAAAAGAGACATTCCGTTACATGGCCTAACTGAGCACACAGAAGATAACGATTACAATGGTTGCAAACCAGAAACGACCGTTTGTGGTTTATTGTTCATGTTTAGACCACCGTCTGAGCTGGATTTATTATGTAGTGTAAGCTACTGGCTTAGCACGTCGGGAATGTCCACAGGATACCTGTGGATGGACGTGCTCCACGGCCCATGGGTGTTGCCGGCAGCTGGCTGGATGCACTCCCACACCACGCTGTTGCACTTGAACCCTGAGCCGAAGCCGATCATCCAAACGCGGTGGCCCTTGCGCATCCGCCCTTTGGCCTCCATGTAGGCCAGCTCGTACCACGGCGAGCTGCTAGACGTGTTTCCGAACCGGTGCAGCGTCATCCGTGACGCCTCCACCTGCTCGTCGGAGAGGTGGAGCCTCTTCTGCAGCTCATCGATGACCGCGCGGCCGCCGGCGTGGATGCAAAGGTGCTTGAACGCCGTGGAGAAGTCTGGGATGTAGGGCCTGATCCGCGTGCCGCGAATCGCCTTCCGTGCCACGAAGGATAGGGCGAAGAGGAGCTGCTCCGAGACCGGCAGGACGAGCGGCCCGATCCTGGTGATGTTGGCCTGCAGCGAGGCCCCGGCAATGGCCATCAGGTTCTTGCTGAGGTTGATCCCGACGTTCCCTTGCTCGTCCTCCTCCTGGAACACGCACCGGTAAGCATTGTCGTCGTCCGCGCCGGTGAAGGTGCGCACGACGTGCTTCAGGCGGAACCGGGCGTTTGCGGGGGACGTCGACAGCAGCGCCGCCACCCCGCCGACGCGGAACAGGCAGTTTGGCAGGAGCATCGCACGCTCGTTGCCGACGTAGTAGTTCGGCGTGATGGTCTCGGTGGAGACGACCAGCGCGCGGGAGCCCCGGGGAACGACCTGCAGGAGGTTCCTGGCGAGCCCCACGGAGATGAGACCCGCGCTGCACCCCATGCCCGAGAGGTTTACGCTACGGATGTCGGCGCGCAGGTTGTACTTGTTCACGATGATGTCGACCAAGGATGGCGTGGGGCAGAAGAGGCTGCAGTTGAGGACGAGCACGCCGATGGAGTCTGAGGCGACACCGGTCTTGGCGAGTAGGTCGTCGATGGCCGAGAAGACGACGAGCTTGAACTCGGCGCGGGCATTCTCGAGGGTGCAGTACTCCAGCGTCGGGATGAAGTGGTGCGCCTCCGGCAGGCAGGTCTCTTCCCCAAGCCCGGAGCGCGCCAGCAGTCGCGACATGAACCGGACGCTGCGCTCGCTCATGGTGGGCGTATGCTTGGTGTGCTCAATGAATGAAGCCATGGGGATGCGAACAAGCGGCGAGGTGTCGAAGCAGGCGTAGTCGATCAGGTACACCGCGCGCGGGCGGAGCATTAGGTACACGGCGGCCGCTGCGGCCGCAAAGAACAGGTGCACTGGCCGGAGGCAGCTGATGAGCTCCGCCGGCCCGAGCCGCACGAGGGCGACGACACAGGAAGCGGCAAGGAAGTTGTCCACGATCAGCCGGTACACGGCCTTGAGCTTGAGCCGCGTGGGTTGGGCCTGGACCGACGAGCTCATGCCGCTCTTTCTTTTCTTTAGAAGTACTCTTTCCTTTATGAGCTAGGGTTTGTGTGTGTGTGTCTTAATTTGGTGCGTTTAGTGCTTGCACTTATATAGTCTTTAGTGCAAACATGGCATTAATTTGTAGTCAGCGGTAGGCCTTTTGCATTTGATGATTCTGGTTGGTAACAGCGAACTGATGGGTGATTAGAGCATGGTTAATAATATAGCGAGCTGATGGCTATGTGGAACTGCCATATCATTTATAGCCATTATCAATATGCACTCATACAGTAATATGAGCAATAAAGTTGGCCATTGCATTAGCACTTTTTTGTAGTATCTTCTCTCTATCTCTTTCTTCACATTTATTGTATTTGCCTAAAAATATGTATATAGCTAGGCTCTTACATGAGAGCTTACTCCTCTTACTTTTTTATCTCTCTCTTTCATATAGACAAAAGTATCTCTTTCATATAGACAAAAGTATCATGTAAGCGGGCTATAACCCACTATCATACTTGCTCTCAACGCAAGCATATCACTTGCGGCCGTCACTGTCAGCTTGTGGCGATGCTGTTGCGACTCGGTAGGCTACATCTTTAATTAAACTCTCAATGTCGAACAGGAAAACAGAGGCAATGATTGATTTTGCGCTCTTTCAGCTTGTGGCGATGCTGTTGCGACTCGGTAGGCTACATCTTTAATTAAACTCTCAATGTCGAACAGGAAAACAGAGGCAATGATTGATTTTGCGCTCTTTTGGACCTGATATTTTGTAGAAACAAAATACTCCCTCAATAAATAAATATAAGAGCGATTTAGATCACTATTCTAGTGATCTACACGTTCTTATATTTCTTTATAGAGGGAGTACAACACAGACGCTCACATGTACACACATACAATAAATCTCATAAACGTGCACACGTACACCATATCTTTATAAGCTCCTCCGAGAGGCTTAGTCGACGGGTATTGTGATTGACAAAGTTTCATAGGCACCTCGCTAGCAATGAGATCATCGCCTTCCACTCAAAGAATAGTCCGCCTTTACAAGATACACATGTGTCAAACCTGAAGTTTCAACCCTGGTAGGCTGGGGGTACAACCAACCTACGAACAATTTAGTCAGAGGTTGGTTCTTCAATTGGACCTAATTTTTTCTTGAAGAGCTGGAGAGGAAGTGGGGCAAATTGCAAGGGTGGTTGTGAAATGTTAAACCTTATGTGCGGGGTAGCTGTACAGTACGCCCCACGCTACTAGGAAAAGGGCTATAGATGGAATGGCCACTAATGGCGCACCAGATATGTGGTGCGCCATTGCTATAGTAACAATTTTTTTTTATTTTGCCAGACATACTAATGGCGCACCAGGACATAGTGCGTCATTACTAGTTGTAACTAGTAATGGCGCACCAGGAACATAGTGCGCCACTACAATATTTTTTTTATTTTTTACTTTTTTGCAAAACTACTAATGGCGCACCTGGGGCAGTTGGTTGATACGTGGGACGCCGCAGAGAAAGAATATTTCCCTATGAGAGCCGCACTGCTCACGACGGTGCACGACTATCTCGGTTTCGGATATCTCGCGGGGCAGGTGGTTTCGGAGAGAAAGAATATTTCCCTCCCCCGCTCCACCAGCCGCAGCCGCCGACCCCCGGCCCACACCCTCCCCCACTCCACCGTCGCCGACGACCCACCGCACCCTCCCCCGCTCCACCGGCCGTCGCCGACGACCCCCCGCACCCTCTCCTCCGCACCCTCCCCGGCCCGCTCCGCCGTCACAAATGAATGCAACTAAATTTGCAAAAAAAGCAAATTTGATTATATTTTCAAATAACAAATTTGATGATATTTTTTAAAAAATCATTACTGTTTTTATAAAAATATATTACTGTTATGATTTAAACAAGTTTGAACATATTTAAACACAAATAAATATCAAACAGCATTTTAAATGCATAAAAACAAAAATTGGGGAGCCTAGGAATCGAACCCAGGACCTCCTAGTGTGTGTGCTGCGTGTTGACCAGTCGGGCTAGTGGGCATGTTCTGATAGAAATAGGGTTAGGTGGAATATAACCTGACCAGTCGGGCTAGTAAGTAAAACAAAATTCTAATGGCGCACCAGGGGAGGTGCGCCATTAGAATCGACGTACTTATGGCGCACCAGGGGGAGGTGCGCCATTAGAATCGCTTGTTCCCCTCGCACTGTCGCCTCCCTCCCTCCCTCGCTCGCCAGATCCCCCACTCCTCGACCCCAACCGTACGCCGCCGCCCCCTTGCTCCGCCCCCTCCGTCCGCCGCGCCTGCACGTCGTCTGCCGCGCCTGCACGTCGTCCGCCGCTGTGGTCTTGCGCTGCCTCGACGCCGCCGCCCCGACCGCCGCCGGACTCCACCCCCGCCGCCCCCCACCACTGCAGCTCCCTCGCGCCGCCGCCCCCGCGCCCGCCGCTCCTTCGCCGCCCCGCCCCAGCACGTACGTCCCCTCCCTCCCTTCCCCCATCCCCCTAGCTTCTCCTCCTCCTCCTCTCACCACCCGTGCCTTCTTCTGCTCGGAAGGTCAAGAAGGCGGCCAAGGACGCCGACGACATCACGGGCCCCTTCCTCCGGATCGCCGCCCGCAGCCTCCTCGACGCCGGCGTCCTCTAGGTGATTCCTCCTCTCTCCTCCCCTCCTTCCCCCTAGGTTTCTCTCCCCGCCGGCGTCCTCTAGGTTTTTCACGATGTACACTCAAAACTAATGACTCTGAATCTCTGCTACTGAAAATCATACATTTCAGATATGACACTGTTTGGACATTTGTAAAATCCAGTGCTTGTGTATCTGCTGTTTGGATTAACAATTATGAATATCACATCCTAGGACATGAACTAGAATTATGAACAGGACATCCTAGGAGTAGATGAACATTTTGTGGTTCTGCTAGGACTTGCTCCAGATTTTTTAACCCTAGGATTTCTTTTCTTTTAGTTCTTTTCTTACAGAAAATTTACTGAAAATTCAGAAACTTGGAGTAACCTGTGGACTGTACTTTTGTGATCTCCTACTCCTGAATCTTACTACTACAAGCACAAGCAGTACAAATAAGGCTAGAATTTACTCTGAATTTTGACAGTAAGAAGAAGAATGAAAATTTTGACAGTAAGAAGAAGAAGAATGAAAACCTGTGGACTATCTCTGAATTTACAGCAGTACAAACATTGTGATGACCAACTCATTGATTTGTCATACCCATACTAAACAAAGGTTAGGTTCAGAGATAGTGCTGCATTGTTGAGTTTTACTCCTTTTGATGTAGTAAATTTATTGACTGGTGTTTATCTTACCCTGTTCCATTGAGTAGTAAATCATTATTGGCTTGTATAGATGTCAGCATGCTCCCTTTCTACTCATTTTGGAGAACCTGTAGATGCCAACTCTTGATATGCATGCATGCATTCTTTGCTTGTTTATATTCATTCTTGTAAACTGAACATGCTCATCTATCTATATATGCATTGTATTTTTTTTCCTTTGAAAAGTAAAGTTTATTTCCTGGCTGGCTGGCATGATGGCTCATGGATACCTCAGCTGCAGCTGCAGCTGGAGCTCAATGGATGCAACCTTTGTATCTTCCTGTAGTATGGAGTATTAAATTGCCCCCTAGGGTATAAGGTTTCATTTGGATGTTCTCCCAGAACAAAATCATGACTTGTGACAATCTAAGGAAAAGGGGGATGGCAAAACCCTTAGAGTGTGTTCATTGCAAAGAGATACAAACTGTATATCATTTATTTTTTGAATGTATTGTAGCTAGTAAAATCTGTGAAGATGTTGAAATGCTTTTCTAGGTGCCAATCGTTAACTTTGAATCTATTGCTAAGTTGTGGCTTTGCAATAAAAGATACATTCACTTGAATCTATTGCTAACTTGAATTGGTCTCTTCTGCTGCTTATCAGAGATGGGGGGAAGCAGCCACCGCCGCACTGCCTCACCGGAGTACGAGTTGGATGCTTTCGAGTTCTTCAGTGTCATACTTGGGACTTCAGTATCAACCACGAGGCAGGTATATAAAACGAGAGATCTCCCCTTCACCCATCTCATTATGATAACTCTGTTGTTTGCTACATCACTCCTTGTCCCAAATTGCAGAGGCTGCCTGACACTTTTATGAACATGCTGGGTGAAGATCCGCCACATAATGTGAAGCTCCGACAGGCCGGCGGCGGGGTTCGCAGGCTGTGGGACGTGGAGTTGGTGATCGAGGAGGGCCACAGGTACCTGTGCCGTGGCTGGGACAAGTTCTACAGTGCCTACGACCTGCGGACCGGGTACTTTCTTCTCTTCAGGTACGACGATGACGCCACAATGCTCATCGTGAAGGTTTTCAACACGACTATGTGTCGCATGCGCTACGCTGACGACGAAGATGCCAGTGCGTTCTGCCTCTTCTTATTCCTCTACATTTGGCTTTGTCTCACATCGATTGTTAACGGCCATTGTTGCATTTGGACAGGCAATGGGAGCAGCAGCAGCGACACTGGCTACAGCCAAAGCAGCAGCGATTCTGGCTTTAGCGAAAGCAGCAGCGATTCTGGCAGCAGCAAAGACAGCAAGAAGGATGATCCGGACTGGAGTGTGGGAGAAGAGGAGCAGAGTGGGGATGAGGAGCTGCAGGATGACGATGGGCATCAGGCTGAGGATGACCTAGCGCTGGTGGTGGCTGACCAAGGGCAAGAGATGGTGGTGGCTGACCATGGGCAAGAGATGGTGGTGGCTGACCATGGGCAAGAGATGGTGGTGGCTGAGGATGACCTAGCGATGGTCGTGCCCGTCCTGGCTGAAGGTGGCCTCGCGATGGTGGTGGTGCCTGACAATGACCACGCACCGGTGGTGGCGCCGGCGATCCCACAGCTGGGCGACATGACCACGCCAATTGTGGTAGAAGACTACATCCCACAGCTGCCTCCACCGCCTCGCCGCTCTTGGCGCATCAGGCTGAGGAAGGAGAAGGAGAAGAACAATGAGAACTGAACTATGTGAAACTTTTGTAATATGGTGTTGGATGGATAACGGTGTTGGATGAACAATGTGAAACTTTTGTAATATGTAACGATGGAACTATGTGTTGGCTATGTATGTATATATGATGAAACTTGTGTGTTGGATATGATTGTTATAAGGATGCTTGTTGTATATATATGTGTTGGATATCTCATATGTGAAATAGTGACCTGAGATTAAGAAAAAACGATTTTTTTTAAAAATGTTACTAATGGCGCACTTCCATCTGGTGCGCCATTAGTATACCAGTTACTAATGGCGCACCTTTGGGATACTAATGGCGCACCCGTGGTGCGCCATTAGTATACCAGATACTAATGACGCACATGTGGTGCACCATTACTAAAATATTCTAGTGGCGTGGTGCTAGTGGCGCACCAGTAGTGCGCCATTAGTAGGCAAAACTGGTGCGCCACTAGTAAGCCTTTTTCTAGTAGTGCCAGGAGCCGAGCACCGTAACCACGACATGACATGAGAGAAAGTAGCGAAATGGTAGCCAGGATGATGTTTTAACCAAAGATGTGATGCACAAAATAAGACAGACTAATAATCCAACTTGTTCCTTCTATGATAAGATTGAGTCGTCTTAGCACCTCTTTTTCTTGTGCCATGTTGCTAGGATAGTCTCGATAACGGCCAGGTCTTCCTTTGGCACTGATAGGACACATATCTGTTTGATTTTTTTTAAGTGTATATCATGATGTGTGTGATTGCTTACTTGGATATAAATGGTGACATGTGAGATTTGTAAAGTAAAAAAATGTTAAATTTTTTCCATAAAAATATTAGTTTATTTTTTTTGCGGGTGATTTTTTTTTGTTTATTTACATAGTCTACGTCTCGTGTTGCTATACTAAAGAAACGTCTAGATTTTGTATGTACCCTATTAAAACTGTCTAGATGTTTTATTTTATTTTGCCATTGAACGTGTTCATGCGCAGTTTGCATTTTTCGTGAAGAAAAGACATGTCTGGTGCCCTGGGTAAGAAGAAAAAAAAAACAAAATTGATACTAAAAAAAATCCTTTTATGGCACTCATTTTTGTGTTTTTAACCAAACAACACCACTTTTTTAGGGCAAAAACTGGCATGTAGTTACAAGATGTTGTGGACTGAACTGTTGCGATAATTAGTTCGCACTCAGGCTGCCAACAGTGTCATTCCATAGGTCAAGCATCTAAGCTAGGCGACGCCTTCTAAGTGGAATGTTAAAATTATAGTCCAAACACAAAAACACTCCATGACATGAGTGTAGTGTTGCTTTTGAGATGTCAAAAAGCACATCAACTGGTATATAATCCAACAAAGAATCTTTTTAAAGCCACCATGTTTCAAATTTACGGTTTGGCTTCTTATCAGGTACTGGTTTTTTATTACCTATAAGTGCAACACACTAATTAGTTATAGGGCACGACGTGAATTCATGCTTGCGGCCACACAGCCATGCAACATGTAGTCAAAGTATTTCGAAAAAAGACATGTATACAGTGCACACTTCTCTGGTCATGCATCGACTAAGAGCATGGTTATAGTATAGCCAACTGTTGGCTATAAGAAAGTGTCATATCATCTATAGACAATCTTATAGCCAACATGTATAACAATTAGCTATAAGTATGTGTTACTTTATTAATATATGACCCACCTTTCACTCTCACATAGTGCCTAGGAGCACGTGACGCAGCTGGCTCTTACATGAGAGCCCGCTTACATTCTCTCTCCTATCCTCTCTCCTACAACTAAGCATAGAAATATTATTGGGAGTACTTAGAACTCATCTAAATGAGATATAATTTGGTCTCATTCACCTAGAAATCAAGAACAAATACAACCCACGTCAGCACACACGCATCTTATAGCATCACATCCAATGGCTATAAAAGATGAATGAGACCAAATTATATCTCATCTAGATGAGTTCTAGCAAAACTGAATATTATTTTACTCCTTACAGCCTGCTGATTGTACCTTATTGTACTTGCTCTAATGGCCAGAATCCGGGAGTTTTAATTGATAAATTAATTAGACGGAGTAATTGACATGGTGAGGTTGTTAGTTAATTTAAGGAACTACTTGTTTTCCATGTATCTCATTCCTATCATATTTCTTTTTCTTTGTTAGCGATTTTGCTATTTGACAGGCAGCTGATTTTTTTTGTATTTCCTAAAACACAGTCACCTATGTTTGGCAAAAACGTAATCTCGATTATCCAATCTAGAAACCAGAGAAATATAATAAGGGGCTATATACTCGATGATATGGCATCTTTGCCTATATACTAAAAAAATTGTAATGCAATTAATGGAAAGTGTCTCTATGAGTCAATCAACACGAAGGTTGTATGATGGAAGACTTTGGTACTCCCTCCGTCCAGATATACAAGGTCAATTCCTGAATGAAAATACGAGGCCTAGTATGCCTTTTCAGGTTGACTTTGACAACCGGTTAGAGCAATAATATATGATGTGTATGTTACAAAAAGTATACCATCAAATTCGTATCTGAAAGGAGTTTTTAATGATATAATTTTCACGTCATACATCTTCATATTTTATATATCTTATCAATGGTCAAAGCTCAAAGGTAACCTAAAAAAGAAACATCGGGCCCTATATATTTCGATGAAGGGAGTACACAAAGTTGCAAAAATGCAATGAACCAGTCCACACACTTAGTAAGCAGATACAAAATAGTCCAAATCACTCCGAACAAGCCATAATCATACATTGTTTCACACAATACCCATGGAGCTTTACTTTTTCACGAGAGGTCCTCAATCAATCCATTTGGATATTTCCTCATGTGCACCCACCATTGTGAATCTACTCTGCGCCTGCCCATGATGGCTAGCATTTAGTGGAATGCATTGTGTTAATTGCAGCAGATAGTTAGCATGCTTGCGGAAGGTACTACTGCCTAATATATTTGTAGTTGGCGATAGGTTCTAATATTTTTTATTATGCAAACCAGGCAGTCATTTTGCGGAAGGTGCTCTTTTATGCACTAGTTGGAGCACCTTCATTTGGCGGGAGCCAAATACTCATATTTGGTGAGCTTGGGGCTTAGTAGCTAAATTGGGCAAAATTTGGTGGAAGCTACAGAAGCACTATGATTAGTAGACTTTCCGCCATACTAAAAGCTAATAATCTTTTTTTAAGTTAATAGAGCGAGATATTTACTGTATATGGTTGGATGACCGGCTCCCACGTCATTGTCTACGGCATAGTCCTCCCGGTCCGTGGACGGATGTGGTGTCTGGTTTGGAGGGCTGCGTTGGAGATACCCTGACATCATCAACTACATACAAGTTCTATGTGATTCGTGTCAAATTACACCGCTGTGAAAATTTACACTGCCATATGCGTATTTTTGCATATTGTAAAATAATGCACGTTCTACGCAATTTGTGCACAAATGTTTTGTCATGACATACTTCAATTTTTTTTCTTCATTTTCTTTCCTCTTTATGCTAGTACTGGTGCAACTAATTCATTCTTTCCTATAATTTTTTTAAAATCGTTTTTTGCTTCTGTTTTGGTATATGGCTCTGTCTTTTCTTTCTTTTAGGATAATATCGATGTCCTTGATTTATTCATTAAAAAAGCTTATATCTTTTTGTCTTTTTTAGTTTTGTATCTGTTTTATTTTTTCTTCTGCCGATTGACCGAGAGTCAAAGTGATATAATTTACAGCTTATACTACTCATTAATTGATGCTATTACAATTTAGTACTACTAGGGAAATGCTTATATGTAGGACATCCGTAGTAGCGCCGGAAAATAGCAAGCGCTGCTGCTAATTAGTTGAGCGCTGTTCTGGGGCAGCGCTACAAGTAATACTTTAGCAGTAGCGCTGGAAATGGAAAAAGCACTACTACTAAGTGGGACCCAATGAGCCCACCGACGCTAGCTGTAGTAGCAGTGATGGTCAAAATACAACGCTACTGCTAAGATTTTAGCAGTAGCGCTTGATTTGACAGCACCACTACTGCTAATGGGCCCCACTTAGTAGTAGCGCTTTTCTTGAGGAGCGCTACTACTAAGTACCATAGCAGCAGCGCTGTCTGGAAAACGGCGCTACTGCTAGACGTGGCTGGTGCCACCTTTTCACCCCTCCCCCTCCTCCCCCCTTTGCCCTCTCTCCCCCTCCTTTTCCCTCTCCCCTCTCTAAGTTAGTTCTCCACCATTGTTGTCCTTCTTCTCTCTTCCTCCTACCTCTCTTCTCTCCCCATTAATGCCCCCTCCACCATAATTCTTCTCCATAAATGGCCTTCTCATCTTTATCTAGCTACCTCATTTATTTGGCTCTCCCTCCATTCCATACATATAGATCTAGCTAGCTCATCTCTCTCCCTCTCCATTAGATAGCTAGAGTCATCTCTCCTCCCAACAACTAGATCTAGCTAGCTATTTAGCCATCCACACTTTCGATCGTCCCTATAGGTAGTGAAAGGCCTCATCTAACCGTGCTCGATCTCTCTCGGGAGATAGGTGAGTAAAAAGTTGTGCATTTCAGGAATGGAAATATGTGTGTTTGAGATATGGAGAGATTTGTGCGAGTGACATGCCCCCGAGTTGCTTATGTTTTGCCGAAATGTCGATTTATTTCCGTTTTGGTGAATTTCGAGCAAACTCGATATGTCCTATTTTTAGGCAAGGTCAGGTCAAATTTTTATATGACTTTGATGCATGCATGCATTTTGTTTATAAACCTTTTGCTTGTTATACCGTGCAGTCGGTCATGAAGGTGAGTGGATGGAAGGTGGAGCGATACTTGCAATCCGCGGTGATGGACATGTATGCAAATAATCGGACTAGGATGTCCGTGTACAAGATGCAAAGAAGGAGTCCTTTTGGACCCTTTTGATCATTGCAGTTTGAAGGCGCATCTACTTATGAATGGTTTCATGGATGGCTATACTCGGTGGATAAGTGAAGATGCTGATGAGGACGTCCACATGGCAGGGAATAACAACATGGGGCTAGACGAAGAGATGACCGATCGACATGAAGACGATGGCGCCGGACATGGCGGCGGGGAAGAGTCCGGACATGGCGGCGGCGGAGAAGAGTCCGAACACGGTGAAGAAGAGTTCGGACACGGCGAAGAATAGTCCGACCATGGCGGAGAAGAGGCGGCGGTCATGCCGCAGTCTTCGACGCTACTAAGTGCAGTTGTGTAGGACCCTCATGTTCAAGACCTCCTTCGCAAGAGTACGACTAGCGAGAGAGCTGCTTCTAGAGAGGAGGCCAAGCTGGCGCAACTTGAAGTAGACTCCAAGACTCCATTGTATGACGGTTGCGATCCTGAGGTGACCCGCTTGAGTTTCATGCTCGAACTTCTAAAGATGAAGGCCAAAAACAAATGGATAGACAAAAGCCTCGATGAGCATTTGAAGTATCTACATAATAAAGTTCTTCCCGCGGGGAACCTGTGTCCTACTAGTGTCGAGGAGGCCAAGAAAATTGTTTGCCCTTTTGATTTGCCACACATTAGATACCACGCATGCATCAACGATTGCATCATTTATCGGGGGGAGCACGCCGAAAAAAACCAGCTGTCCAGTGTACAATGCTTCTCGATACAAGAAGATATGAAAGAAAGCTCCTCAGAAAGTTGTATGGTACTTTCCGATCACTCCCCGTCTGTACCGGTATTTCGTAGATCCTAAGGAAGCAAAGCTCTTGCGCTGGCACGCGGAGAGGAAGAAGCCCGACGATGGAGATGATCCAAAGACGAGACACCTCGTAGATTCTAGCCAGTGGAGAGCATTCAACGTTGTATATGGATTTGCCGCAGAAGATCCAAGGAACATTGTGCTTGGTGCGAGTACCGATGGCATGAATCTATTTGGAAATCAGAACACTAACCACAACACATGGCATGTCTTTGTATGGATGTACAACCTCCCCCCATGGATGTGCATGAATACAAAGTACATACACATGAGCATGCTGATTCAAGGGCCGAAACAACTGGGAAATAATATTAACATGTACATGGGGCTTCTGAAAGAGGAGCTAGACACGTTATGGAAAACACCGGCATGGACATGGGACGCCAGCAAAGGAGAGTATTTCTATATGAGAGCCGCGCTGATGACGACGGTGCACGAGTATCTCGGTTACGGGTACACCTCAGGCCAGGTGTGCCACGGATACTGTGGATGCATGAGGTGCATGGATGATACAACGTCTCAGAAGCTTACGTCAACGAAAGATGGCGGGTCTAGAAAAACCGTGTACATGGGGCATCGTAGATGGCTCGAGAAGGATGACCCATGGAGAAAACACGGAGATCTATTCAATGGTTTGGCTGAGCATCGAGGACCTCCATGTAAGAGGAGCGGTGCGGAAATCAACGAGCTACTGAAAAACTGGGAACAGTGCCCTGCGCTGGGAAAGATGAAAAAGGCGCGGAGCCGTTGCTAAAGGTATGGAAAACGAGGTCTGTTTTCTAGGACTTGGAGTACTGGCCCAATCACGACACGCCTCATTGCCTTGATCAAATGCATATCATGAAGAATGTCCTCGAGAGCTTGCTTGGCACACTAATAAACATGCCGGGGAAGACCAAGGATGGGCCGAAGGCAAGGAAAGACTTGGATGATTTGAAGATCAGGAAAGATCTCCACATGCCGCCCCCTAAAAAGTCAACGGAGGAGACGAAGAGGCAGATGGGGGAGGGGGAAAGGGGCAGAAAAGTCAACAAGAAGGAGGAGAATTATTGCCCCCTTCTTGCCTCACCTTAAGTGCGAATGAGATCGATCAATTCATCAAGTGCCTTACGGGAATCAAAGTCAGTTCCGGTTACTGTGGGAAGATAAGAAGATTTCTAGACACCAAGAAGAAAAGGTTCAGTGGGATGAAGTCTCATGACTTTCACGTGATGATGACGCAGATACTCCCGGTTGCCATTAGAGGGATAATGGACAAGCACACCCGTGACACGCTTACTGGTCTCTGCAACTTCTTCGACGCTATCTCTCGAAAGTCCATCAATGTGAAGCAACTCCGAAGGCTACAGGAAGAGATCGTTGCCATACTATGTGAGCTTGAGATGTACTTCCCGCCCGCGTTCTTCGACGTCATCGTGCATCTGTGTGTCCACATCGTGGACGACATCATCGACCTCGGGCCGACATTCCTTCACAACATGATGCCGTTCAAGATGATGAATGGGGTTATCAAAGGATTCGTTCGTAACATGTCACGTCCTGATGGGAGCATCGTCCAGGGGTATCTGACGCAAGAGTGCATCTCCTTTTGCGAGAATTATATAGGCGTCGAAGACCCTGTTGTTAGTTTGCCCGTCAAGAAGCACGATGGGAGGCTCGGAGGAGAAGGTCATAACAACGGCTGGAGGGAATTGCACGTGGACTACTCGGATCGATGGAATGACTTTGACAGGGCTAAATTACTAGTGCTACAACACCTAGATGTGGTAGATGATTATGTGACACTGAACAAAGAAACCATCGCAAAGAAGTACCGTGATAAGGGGATGCGCAAGACGGACGACGAAGTTACAGTAGAGCACAACGCCACTTTCTTGCGTTGGTTCAAAGAGCAAGTTCTTGCTAATCCCCCGAAAGAGGGTAGTTTGGACGGATTGCTCATACAGGCCTTAGCACATGGCCCGGCGCCCAAACTTGCGACCTATCAGGCATACGATATCAACGGGTACACGTTCTACACGGAGGCCAAAGACATGGACATTGATTACCAGAACTCAGGGGTGACGATTGAATGCGTGACCGACGCCAACGACACAACTGCAAGATTCTACGGAAGGGTCGAAGAGATCTGGGAGCTTGACTATGCCGGAATGCACAATGCGACGATGTTCCGTGTCAGATGGGCTAAGGACGTTGTAAGAGAAAACAAGTATTTCACTACCATGTCTATACCCGACGCGAAGAGCGCTACCGTGAACGTTAACATCATCGCCAACACTGAGCGATGGGTACACGCTAAGCACGTGACACAATGCTACTTCATAACCGACCAGACCAATCCCAGTCGTGTTGTCATGAGGAGAGGCAAAAGGAGCATCGTTGGAATGGATGGAGTCGCCAACGAGGAAGACTACGATCAATACGGCAACCCGATGAGGGAAGATGACGATGACGATGAAGCATACGTGAAAAGAAGAATCAATACTACATTACCTAAGGAAGATTGTACTCCATGGTGCCGGAAAAGTCACAAGGAGGGGCTCAATTATTCGAAAACGAACAAGAAAGGGAAGAAGCTCAATGTGAAACGTTGTCGACGCAGCTGAGAAACCATCATTTATATATATGTATCTATTTTGTGTACACACTTAAGTAAACATTATCGGTCAAATGATGTATACACCGTATCCCCTTCAATTACCACCACATGCATGGTTCCGGTGATCTTCGCGCAGTATGGGAGGGAGACGCCATTGTCTGGAGAAAAAAACAAAAGGAAGAAAGCAATACAAAAGAAAAAGAAAATAAAAGGAAAATAATAAAAAGAAAAGAAAACTAAAAACTAGAAAAGGAAAATAATAAAAAGAAAAGAAAAATAGCGTAGCGCTGGATTGGGAACCAGCGCTAGTGCTATGTATATATTATAAAAAAATGGAATAGTTAACAGTAGTTTGGATTAGGACCCAGCGCTATAGCTAAATTAGCTGTAGCGCTGGGTCCTAATCCAGCGCCACTGCTATTTTGAGTTAAGCCCCCGCCGTGCGGGCTCAAAATTTCACCAAGTCAATTCTCCCCCTCTCCTCCACCTCTCCCCCACTCTGTCGCCGGCCGTCGCGCCTGCCACTGTCGACCTCGACGTCGGCCGCCCTCTCCCCGCCCTCACCGTCGACCTCGACCTCATCGTCGCCACGCGGGCCCCTGCCCTCGAACTCGCCGCCGCCGCCCTCTCGCCCACCCTCGACCTCGCCGCCGCCCCGTAAGGCTCTCCCTCTCCTCTCCCCTGCCCTCCTCTCTCTCTCTCTCTACGCTCTCTCTCTAATATGAACCCTAGCCTAGCTAGGAGTTGGATGTATGAACCCCAGGATATGTAGCGGAGAGAGAGAGGGCAATTTAGTTAGGGTATATAAAATACCTATAAATAAAAAACAGTAGAAATTTTTTGTTTAGGGCAGTAGCAGAGAGAGAGGGAGAGAGAGAGATCATTTAGGAAAAAACAGTAGCAAATTAGTTGTGGGTAATTTAGCAAATTTGTTTAGGGCAATTTAGTTTAGGGTATATAAAATAACTATAAATATGTTGGTTAGGGCAGTAGCAAAGAGAGAGACAGAGAGCATTTAGCAATTTTTGTAGGTATATATAATAGCTATAAATAAAAAGAGTAGAAAATGTTTAGTGAGGTCATTTTGCTCATATGTCATTGATGTAATATGATATATGTCATTAATGTTATATGATTTTGCAATGTTGGTTGAATGTCGAAGAATATCCGAGTGGCCTATGTATTGCCGAAATGTTGATTCATTTCCGTTCCGGCAAATTTCAGGCGCTCCATATGTCCACTATTTAGCAAAGGTCATGCCGAAAATTTCCGTGATTTGTGCTAGAAACTAGGACATATGGAGTGCCCATGATTTGCCGGAAGGGGAATGAATCATCATTCCGACCAAATATAGGCCCTTTTTTCTCTTCATTATATCTTTTATTTACAATTGTTGGATAGGAAACATGTCTAGCCACGCCAAAGCCGGGGGTTCTGGTCGCCTCAAAGAAGACCCCGCCGAGGTAGCAAATCATTATTTCGATTACCTGGACGAACACCAGTTGTGAGTGCAGGGTGGTGGCAGTGGCACCAACCCCGACACCGACGCCGGCACCGGCACCGGCACCGACGCCGGCACCGGCACCGGCACCGACACCACCCCCGAGACCGGCAATGATGGTGTCATAGCCGGTAAAGCACCGAAGTAGAAGAGGACACGAAGACCAAACGAGCTCGGCATCGGACAAGTTGTGGTCACGGAGATGCACCCCAAAAAATTAGAGCCAACGGCGCCGGAGGAAGCGCGCTGGTGCTGGGGAATCCACTAGGATGCATCCTCAGGGAAACCACCAACATCAATGATGAGAAGTTGAAGAAGATACCACATATGGAGCACATGCTCCTAAAGAAGTTGCACAATAGGTTCCTGTTCCCCGACCGGGATGAAAGAAAACATCCGTGGGACGGCGACGCCATGACAAAGATAAACAACAAGGCGATGGTGACGCTCACCAACGACTTTTCTGCCTGGAAAGTTAGGGTGAAAAAAGCGATTGCAAAGAATGAACTGTGGTCCAAGATTCATGCTGACAATCCATCACTAAAGGAAGAGGACTTTGAAAAATTCAAAGAGACTTGCTCTAAAGAAGAAGTCAAGCAAAGGTCGGAGGAAATGAAGGCGCTCCAGGCCAGGAACACGCCTCCCCATCGCCTCGGAAACCGTGGTTACGAGGGGAAGGGGCACGTATGGCCCAAGGAGGACGCCGAACGTGAAAGTCACGGAATCCCAGACCCCATGGTGGAGTTCACTGACCCGCTGGAGCGTGACTGGATCAGGGCCCGGTACAAGTTGGACCACGTCAATAAGATCTTTTACATGGACCCGAACACGAGAGAGTTCATGAACTTCTAGTAATTGTTATATTACCACCTTATTATATTAGCTTCCCAATCAATTCAACTACAAGTTTTGTCACATTAGTAAACCATCCACGTTCCTTTTGCAAAAAGAGCAGCACCAAAAGGCAGCCGAAAGCAACGAGTCATCACAGTCATCGGCGAGGCCCAAGTGGGACAACCCTTTCAACCGGGCCCTGAACATACTGAAAAATGTCCCGAAGGACAAACCGCCGTCCTATAGATGTGTGCACGGCGTCAGAGATGGCGCCTCGTGGAAGATGTGCTACCATGAGCAGCCAAAGGAAAGAAGGAAGAGACTGTTGCTTACTTAACAGACCATCGACGAGAAGGCCGCGATTGCGGTCAATAAGACCAAAGCTGAGACCGAAGAAGAGTTGCTCGGGGTAGTCAATGCAGCGGTCAATGAAGCGGTAGCTGGCGTCACGGCTCACTTCCAATCTTCAATTATAACCAGCTTGATTCCGGCAATTATCGATAGGTCGAAGAGCAATCTAGATAAAGGGCCAGTGGACTTTCCCCATCCCAGCTACGTCGAGAGGAATTCGGTGAACATCACACCACCAGCACCTGCTCAAGCAACCGCAAAAGGTCCCGCTCCTGTTCATAGCAGCCCGACCTCCGTTTCTGGCATGCTCGGCGGGGCTTCGTCTATGCCTGAGCTGGACGCCCTCACGGTAATTACGCGTCATACCCTTTTTGTTGGGGAACATAGTATTTCAAAAAAATTCCTATGATCACGCAAGATCTATCTAGGAGAAGCATACCAACGAGCGGGGAGAGTGTGTCCACGTACCCTCGTAGACCGAAAGCGGAAGTGTTTAGTAATGCGGTTGATGTAGTCGAACGTATTCGCGATCCAACCGATCCTAGCACCGAATGTACGGCACCTCCGTGTTTAGCACACGTTCTGCATGATGACGTCCATTGAGCTCTTGATCCAGTTGAGGACGAGGGAGAGTTCCGTCAGCACGACGGCATGGAGACGGTGATGATGAAGTTACCGGCGCAGGGCTTCGCCTAAGCACTACGACGATACGACCGAGGTGTGTAACTGTGAAGGGGGGAACCGCACACGGCTAAGAGAATATTTGTTGTGCTATTGGGGTGCCCCTGGCCACGTATATAAAGGAGGGAGGGAGAGAGGAGGCCGGCCAGGTAGGGCGCGCCAGGGGGGAGTCCTACTTGGACTCCTATTCCAAGTAGGATTCGCCCCCCCTTTCCTTTCTTCCACCGGAGGGAAAGGGAAGGAAGAGAGAGGGGAAAGGAAAGAGGGGGGCCGGCCCCTTCTGACGGTGTCCTAGACTAGGGGGGTACTCACCACGTCGTCTCCTGACCAGGTGGATCGGGCCGAGGACCCCCGTGGCGGTTCTATCATAGGCCACTTCGGACAGCCCATGCCGCATACAAGGAAGATTCCGCAAGACTTGGTGATCAAGACAAGGACTCTTCTCCACCAACGTATTCGACTAGGACTCTTGTTATCCTAGGCCTCCAATACATTATATAAGTCGAGGCCAGGCTAGTCGATAGATGATGATGACATTATTCATCATACCCTCAGGTTTTAGACCACAACATATGATCTCGAGGTAGATCAACTCTGTAATCATACCATCGAATATAATCAAGCAGGAGTAGGGTTTTACCTCTTAGAGAGGGCCCGAACCTAGGTAAACACCGTGTCCCTCGTCTCCTGCTACCATTGATCCTTAGACGCACAGTTCGGGACCCCCTACCCGAGATCTGCCGGTTTTGACACCGACAATAGTGCTTTCATTGAGAGTCCCGCTGTGTGATCGGCAAAAGATCAATGGCTTGCCTGCAGATCAACTGCGACGTCGACGTCTTCGTCACCGGCTCGACTGGTCACCTTGGCTTGACCAAGGACTGTGCCCTGCCTCCAATAGTCATGTTTGGACGAGCGCCTTCATCGACATCAACTCCGATCTCTATCATGATCATGGAGGAATCATCCATAGAGCTCAGGGTCTCAACGTCAACATTGCCCTTGAGCGACCGTGCTGTTCTTTTCGAACAGCAAACTTGTAACCACTACCACCACCTACTCGACCATCACTTTGACGATTCCTTTTGTGAAATTGTGTGGAATTGAGTGTACAACAACACTGTAAAATTTTGTCGCATTCCGATAGAGCAATCTCCGCCGATCTCCGATATACCAGAGCCCTGTCGAATCTGGACGGGAATCTAGACGAGTTTGGAGCGTGGTGTCCAGCATCTAGCTCGGACGTCCTTTTTAAGATCCAACCATTTATCGGCTGGGGAATTCCCATATCTACCACCTCTCAAAATTTCAGCTCTATCCGACCGTCCAAACTCCGGGAACCTTCCGATTAGTGCATCCCTTTTCGGATATGTTTTCTGCCCGAATACGACTCCGATTTGAGTTCATCTTTCTTCATGAACGGGATATTGGACAACCTTTTTCGAAGAATCTCTTTGTAGGGTATTGTGTTTGGTTTCCGAACACATGCTCATAAATTTTGCTCCTTTTCGGAGGTAATCTTCACCGTCACGCCGGTGTCAAACCAGCCCTTACTCCATGTCTGCCGACCTGCGCTAGACAGATCGTCACTTCATCGAGCCGATCCCAACCTTTTCAGATCATCAGTTCGGCAAGCCGAACAAGAGTTTGGCATTGCGAAGACTAAATTATCACCAACACCATCGCCCCACGGATTGCACGGGTCTGGCACGCCGATATCGCCGCTCGGTCACTTCATCAATCCGGCTTTGACCGCGTCACAAGTTATGACTAGCGTCGGCATGGCCGCACTGTTGCTTCTTCAAGCTGATGTCCATCACACCGAGCTGCTTCAACACCTCGGCTGACATGGCAGCTGCAACGTTTACTTACCGACCCGCTCCATTACCTTGGCCTAGACAGGGGGCTTCGCCATCTCTTCATTAGTCTACTCCGGAGACTTCGGCTTCACCAGCCGACCAACTTCGTCACGTTAGCTGGACCAGGGGCTTTGCCTCGGCGAGCCAATCTTTGCCAGCATCGCCATGCCGTCCGCTTCATCGCCCATCAGGCTATGGTGTGCAGATCGAGTCCCAATTTTGGGTGTAACCTTTCTTCATATTGCTACAACAGATAAACCAGGTGCTATTAATCCTAGTATTTTTTCTTGCTTGGTTTTATTTTTCGTGATGGATTATTACTCTGGTTTTATCCATCATCTGTACACAGGTCTGTCAAATGGTGGCCGCATTAATGACGGTCGCGTGGTGGTTCAGTCAGTTTCCATATACAGTTCGGCGAACGCCGCATCGGAACTCTGACCGGCATGTGAATTCAGGCTTTGCCACGCCTCGACCGCGTCACGCCGACGCCCTGCATCGACATTGACTTCGGCACCAGGCCGCATCTCTTTAAATAAATTATTTTTGCGAAAAGCAATTATGCAAGGATTTCATATATATTTATCTTATTCTTTTTGGACCGCACTATTTTATGTGTGTAGGTGATCGACATCGACTGCGTCACGCGATCACTTCGGCAAGCCAACGTCGTCGTCCCAATTGGCATAACTCGGCTCGCATGATCACCTTGTTGATCGAATTGCCATACCGACATGTTTAGTTGCCTCGGGGACTTCGACATCATCAAGAGGGTCCTACCTCATCGGGTGCTCGGCGCACGGGCCATATTGCTTTTATTACTCACTTTGCATAAATTATTAATCATGCAACTCTTATTATTATTATTACTATTATCTCCGGCTTGCACTATTTTTTGTGCACAGGTAAATGATTTGGGTTGGGCAGCGCTGTCACTTCGGCGTATCGATATACCATGTCACCTCGGCTGGACCGTGGTCTTCGTCATCACTTCATTAACCCACGCCGGGTACTTCGGCGTCACACTGCCGGCCTGCATCGGTCGTGCTGTGTCGCCACTTCGGAGTGCCGAGCTCTTCGCTCTGCCACCTCAGGACTGGCTTGGGGCCTGGGACCTCGTCCCGCCGTAAGCTCGGACCGCGTCATCAATGCCGAACACATTAACCAGCTAAGTCGCTTTTATGCTCAAAGTTTTAAATTTTTTATTATGATCGGTTTGACCATGCTCACATGTGTTATTTGTTAAAAACACTTCTCTTACCCAAGTTACCTGGAGGCTCTTAAATTTTTATGAGCCGTTTTTTAGTAAATGTGTTTTCTTCTTGGTCGTTGCAAAGTCTTTTTCTACCACTCCTTTTTCGGCTTGAGTGTATGATCAATAGCCGGATAGCCTGTTTTCTCTCTAAAGCCGCTCGAGTTTAGCTCGCTAAACTGGCCTGAGAAGCACTCCGCCTTTGGGATAGGAGGCTGAAGCCGAAGGCTGACCCATTCGACGTCTTGAGATCGGATGTGTCATGTTAAAGCACGATGGAAGCACAAACTAATTTTAAGATCAATTTTCGGATTGGCACCAAGAAAAAAATGATTTAGTTCGGACGTAGAGTTTCCGCATAAGTTTTTTGGTTCTTTTAAGCTTATGGAACTTTTGATTTGTTTGTGTGTTCTTCTTTTATGAGGCGGGACATCCTCTTGACCGAGGTACCCTGCGTAATAATCCAGCTTGGGAAGTCTTTTTCGACCCATAGTTCGGCATTTTTCCTGCCGACCTGCACCTCGGTGTTGGGTCCGAGCATAAATCCCGCAGTACACTGCCGGACACTTTTTAAACATGGAGAATATCAACGGGGGGCTGCGACTTGAGCCGAACGCACCAAAAGCCAAGGTACTCCGAGGAGTCCTCGGCAAAATGTTCTCGGATATTGCTTTATATGCATCAGTTTTGAATTGTGTCTTCGGTCAATAGTTGGGTTGCCCGGCTCCTGTGCTTGCCTCCTACATTCCGCTATGTTTGGCTAGGTGCGCAAAGGGAGAACCACTGTGATTGTTCTTCCAGCTAGCATGGTTAAGCGCCTCACTGGAGAAAGCCGAAAACTGACTGTCACAATAAGCGTAAACTGGTTAGCGATCCAATGACTGTATTAAACTACACTACTGCAGGATGTTGCTAACGCGACACTATGATCAGAGACCCTTCGACGAAACTGTGTGCGATGCCATAATCGCAAACGGTGGTGTAAAATAACCGTCAAAAGGTGCAAAATGTTTGTGATGGAGGATGCATCAAACATGGTTCAGATTTTAGTTGCGTGTGTGATGCAGGGCATACGGTTCAGCTCAATTAACCGTTTGCAATGAGGAGGAACAAAGGAAACGGGCATCCAGATGAAGGTGTGTGCGATGTACAGCATACGGTTCACTCGGATGAATTGTTTATGATTAGGCAACACAAATGAAACGGTCAGCCCGATCAAGGTGTGTGCGATGTACAGCATACGGTTCACTCGGATGAACTGTTTGTGATTAGGCAAGAGAACATAAATGGTTCAATATAACAAGAGGTGTGTGATACGCGACAAACAGGTCTGTCACCAGAAATGTGTGCGAAGACCGATAAGAACGCAGACGATTGCTTCTAATAAGACGTATGTGTTCTGAGCAAACGATTGCTGGTATACAATTGTGAGTGATTGATGAAATCATCGCCGACGGGTTCCATTGTTTAGTTTGTGTGCGATGTGATTTTCTTTGTCCGCACAACATCTACGCTCTTTCTACAGAGCATCAACATATATACTTAAAAAGACAGCATTGCATAACCAAATTAAGCATATAATTACATAAGTGACTACACACATAACATTTCCACACACCAAAGAAATCAATTACATGCATACTAAAGTAGAAGAAGCGAGGATCTAATCATCTACTTTTGTTGCTACGACGCTTGCCATTGCTCTGCTTCCGGCTGGATCCCTGGCCGTTTTGGGGAAGGAGGGACTTCCTCATGTCAACAATCCGCCTGTACATGCCGTAGCTCGTGTACGCCTCCTTGGCCGCGTACACGACATGAGCTTTGTCGAGTTTCTCCATCTAGGCCAAGTGCCAGGCACGCTTGTCCTTGTTGCACAAATCCTTCATGTCTCTGTAGTAGGGGTCGATGATGACCTCGGCGAGGTGAACCAGTGAGTCCTTCTCATGCTCCTTGCTGCCCCTGATCTTGTATTGGCCCTGGATGTCGACAAGATTCTGGCAGGCGATGCACGAATTCTCGAGCGCCTTTACATCGTTGGTGATGTCCACCGTAGCGAACATGTAGTGGGGGCTGTTGACAAACCTGGCGAAATGCTCGCAAGGCCTGGTGGCCAGGCAGTAGTGGTAGACGAGGACGTGGTGGCGCACGCACATCTGGGTGACAGCGACCTTGGGACGAGACCCGGCACGAGCGCGGGTGTACTCGAGGTCGAACTCGACCACCTTGTACTTCTCCTCGGCAAGCAACAACTCCATGATGTGGATGGAGTGCTCCGCCCAGACCGGGTCATTGGTGTACACCACCGAGAGGTCCATGAACCTTCTGTGGGTGTCCACCACGGCACGCATGGTGAACTGCTGCGCGTCGTCGGCAGCCACTTAGAGCGCCATTGGAGCCGCACAGGATACCCTCTAAGAATTTCTCGTGGTGGGTGTGCTTCTTGCAATGGTGGGCGCGATCGAAATGTTGAAGAGACACAAGGGTAGATTAAATGCCGCTGTAATAAATGGGGGCCGGCCGGCCTGTAATCGTCACGTCTTGTCACGACGTTCATAGCGGAGGATTCTAGAATCCAGTGCACGCTTGACAACACCGCACCCCAGGCGTGGGCTTGAAGAGGCGCCAAATGTATCGTCAGTGAGCCTGTTCCCGCGCTACCGCGCTGTTTACAGCGCAAGCTTCCCGCCCGGCTAGTTTGGCCACACGTCGGCTAGAAGAGGGACAAATCGTGGGCGTTTATTGGCAGAAAGCTTTGTAAAAATGAAGTGTGTGGAATGACTTCGGTCATAAGTTTACCCTTGGGTGATGAGGTCAAAGTTACATAGATGGGTGATGATGGACACTCGAGTGCGATAATTAATTATGCGCTCTATAGTGCACACGGTGGAAGAAACCACCTGTGTGCAATAATGTCGAAGATCGCAGTCGAGTTAGCTATACAGATCGTGTGCTGTGAGATCGACAAGGTAAACTGATTTGAGAATGGTTAATAAAATCTAAGACCATTGCATATTAAGGTCAAAATAGTGCTAGCAATATACGAGTCTCATACGATGCCATTTCAACGATTGTATCACAAAAGCTTGAAATGTTACAAGGTTCAAATTCCAGAGTTATATGGCTCAAATTCGAAGATTACAAGGTTCAAAGTTGAAAGATCGTGGATGTCGCCTAGAGGGGGGTGAATAGGCGCTTTAAAATAATTACGGTTGAGGCTTGAACAAATGCGGAATAAACCTAGCGGTTAATTTGTCAAGCACAAAACCTACAACAACTAGGCTCACCTATGTGCACCAACAACTTATGCTAAGCAAGAAAAACTACTTAGGTGATAGCAAGATATATGACAAGAAACAATATGGCTATGATAAAGTAAAGTGCATAAGTAAAGGGCTCGGGTAAGAGATAACCGAGGCACGCGGAGACGACGATGTATCCCGAAGTTCACACCCTTGCGGATGCTATTCTCCGTTTGGAGCGGTGTTGAGGCACAATACTCCCCAAGAAGCCACTAGGGCCACCGTAATCTCCTCACGCCCTCGCACAATGCAAGATGCTGTGATTCCACTAAGGGACCCTTGAGGGCGGTCACCGAACCCATACAAATGGCAACCCTTGGGGGCCGTCACCGAACCCGTACACTTTGGCAACCCTTGGGGGCGGTCACCGGTACCCGTCAAATTGCTCGGGGCGATCTCCACAACCTAATTGGAGACCCCAACGCTTGCCCTGAGCTTTACACCACAATGATTGAGCTCCGAACACCACCAACCGTCTAGGGCGCCCAAGCACCCAAGAGGAACAAGCTCAAGGGTACCAAGCACCCAAGAGTAATAAGCTTCTCAACTTGTAACTTCCACGTATCACCGTGGAGAACTCAAACCGATGCACCAAATGCAATGGCAAGGGCACACGGAGTGCCGAAGTCCTTCTCTCTCAAATCCCACCGAAGCAACTAATGCTAGGGAGGAAAATGAGAGGAAGAACAAGAAGGAGAACACCAAGAACTCCAAGATCTAGATCCAAGGGGTTCCCCTCACATAGAGGAGAAAGTGATTGGTGGAAATGTGGATCTAGATCTCCTCTCTCTTTTCCATCAAAAACTAGCAAGAATCCATGGAGGGATTGAGAGTTAGCAAGCTCGAAGAAGGTCAACAATGGGGGAAGAACACCAGCTCAAAGGATAAGGTTCATTGGGGAAGAAGACCCCCTTTTATAGGTGGGGAAAAATCCAACCGTTATGCTCACAGCCCGCATAGAGCGGTACTACCACTCGTCCTCACGGTACTACCGCTAAGGGTAGCGGTACTATTGCTTGCGAGCGGTACTAAAAAATACATCCGTGCCTACCACCGCTGGACTTGTGACGATTTTTTGGTCCGGAGCGGAAGTAGCCACGGAAGTAGCCGCGGTAGTACCGCTCCCAAGAGCGGTAGTAAAAAATTACATCCGCTCCTGTCCGCGGTAGTACCGCTGCAACCTTTTCATAACACCAAAACTACCACAACTTCTGCAAACGGACTCCGAATTCGACGAAACCAAGTTTGTTGGAAAGCTAGCGACAAGGGCTAACACAATCTTGATAGAAATAACAATAAGAAGCAAATTAGAAAAGGCCCAAGAGAAAATGGTGAGAACCCTTCCTCGAATAAGACCGAAAAAAACTACAACACCGAAAACGCAATAGAAGAGGCATGTGAACTCTGTTTTTGATGAACTCGAGATTGTCATCAAGATGAACATAAGGTCTAAGACTCACAAAGAGAAACAAACAAGAACCAAGACACATGATGCAAGGATGCAATGGTTTGAGCTCTCTACTAACGATACGATCAAGCTACCAACTTGAGAGCCCCCATTGATAGTACGGCAAACGATCCTATAACCCGGTCTCCCAACTACCATCATGAGACCAGTAAAATAGAAAACCTATCAAGGGCAAACCTTTGCCTTGCACATGATCCACTTGAGCTAGATGATGACGATCTTGTCCACCTTAAGATGGACCACCTTTCTTGATTGCGTTGGGTCGATGGAGACTAGATGATTGCTCCCCCATACTCCACTATGGGTGAGCCACTCTTTGGCACATCTTCACAAGTCCATTGACACGACAATGGATGGCAAGCTTCAAGAACTTGATCTCTTCGTGATGCCCCACCTGAACTTGCACACGGCAATCTTGATGACGATCACCACTTGATGTCATCCTTTCCATGGGTTGTATGATATCTTCCTCTTGACGCAAGCCCATGGACACGTACCTAACCCCACATAGAACTCTCACATAGACCATGGGTTAGTACACAAAGTGCAATGGACAATGCTTACCATACCATGGGATCACTTGATCCCTCTCGGTACATCTTTTACGCTTTGTGAGTTGATCAACTTGATTCACTCTTGACTTAGTCTTGATCAACCTTGAATCTTTCCAACTCTCTTCGTTTGGATGATGTCTTGAAGGTAAACATGAATGATCTCACAATCTTCTTCTTCAAGACATGCTTGCAATAAGCTCAAAACTCACATGACCAATCTTTGGATAATTCCTTAATAGCACCTTGGTCAACATATAAACTCCTTGAAACCAACACATGGACTTCAAGAAATGCCTGTGGACAAATCCTTCAAATATAACTCAATGCAACCATTAGTCCATAAAGAATGTCATCAATTACCAAAACCACACATGGGGGCACCGCATGTCCTTTCAATCTCCCCCATTTTGGTAATTGATGACAATCACTTTCAAGAGAGTTCATATAAGGAATTATGCATCACCATGCCATGCAACAACCAATAATGCATGCGTAGGAGATGTGTATGCTTAGGAACAAACCAAAGCCAGAAGAGACAACTCTCTAAACTTCTCAACAAAACTCTCTGAAACTTCTCCCCCATTGGCATCGATTACCAAAATGGGCGAAAAGCTTAGAAGGCCAATATAAATTGTGGTCCTCCATAAATTGTGTATTTCTCAACAAGTGAGTGGAATGCAACACACATATCCAAAGGTAAATATTTGGAGGAACACAAACTATATTGAGGCACAAAGATAGCAAAAAAATGATATGCCACAAAGACATAAAAAGAGACAGAAACAAGAAATCAAAAGATACCAATTGAAGCAAGCAAACAAAGGATATCAATTGAACCAACTAGACCGAAGATTCTATGAGCCACATGAATAAGGATATTACGATATGAGTAAAGGAGTGTTCTAAAGAAAACTAGAGGAGCTCCCCATGATTTGTGCACACATAAGAATTTTTGTATTTGGATACAAAGTGCACAAAATAGGATCATAGCTCCCCCAAAATCAATAGAAACTTACAACAAGTGCAAGTGAGCATATAGGAAACAAAGCCTAGCACTTGCAACAAGAACATGGTTGAGCAATCATGTAAAAGAGGCAACTAAGAATATGCTCAACCAAAATGATGTGTGTGAGTCATGACAAAGCACTAGAGAAGACTAATATAAGGATGAGCATAAAGCATCAACATAGTCTTGGATAAATGAGATACATGGTGCATGACATTCCTTCCCACACACACCCACTAGCAAATGAGTTCACAAGCTCACTAAAGATAACAACAAAGCTTGCGACAACCCATGGTGAAGATAGAAGATGAAAGCCTCATCAAGACGAGGGATACCAATTAAGATGGCAAAAGCCTCGTAGAGATAAGCATGAGGAAAATAATCTTCACCACACAAGAGTGCATCAAGATGCAACGAGATAAGACACGCACTCAAGGCAAAAGCTTTTATGCAGCCACGAAAGAAATAACATAAGAAAGACAAGGTGGACGTGAAAGAAAGGATATCATCTAGAGATGTAATTTCTCTCAAGTGTATAAGGTTCTAGGTAGACGAAATTATGATGATATATCTCTACAAAGAAGGATGTACACCCGGAATAGTTACAACACAAAGGAACAAGATATCCACAAGGAAGTCATAAATATACCAATAAGAAATTTGCTTGAGAGCATAGCACATGGCTAGATATGGTCTTATTGTATATAAATGAACTAGCAATGAAACCCGCGCATTTGCGCGGCTAGACTTGCTAAAAAAATTATGTCTTGTTTTTTGGTTAGCCGCTACATGAGTATTTATATAGAGAAGTTATGTTTAGAAAAGATTATTAAACTTGGAGCCCCATTGAAATTTTCTAAACAAAAATGCTACACCTACGTAATCTGTTACTTAAGCTTACATTTCTTTTCTTCCTAGCTAATCATCTCCCCCCTGATTTTCCTGGGGTGGGCCTTGACCTTATCTCTCGTTCAACCAAATTAGGCCAAATCAGCTCTTATGTAACTTTCTTAAGTAGTTTTACATAGCTGTAGCAAAGCTCTTTTCTAAAAGTCTCATGATTTGTAGCTGTTGGTTGCCAGTTTTCCCAATTCTTTTCCTTCGCATCCCTATGCATTCGATTACTTTAGAAGTCGTTGCCAAGAAAATGAAACAATGTTATTTACTATTTCGCTGGTTTCCAGTCTAAAACAACCTATTTTTCAATGGTGTAGAAATTGCTAGTGTTTCTCTCTCCCGACAACAGTGCAACATTTTTCTGATGATGAACATGTTCTTTTGCATTGAATTATATTTTTTAGCATAGCCAAAATGGTTATTGACGCACTTTCTATAAATTTGCTCCTAGCATTCTTGGTAAACCTTTTTTTATCACATGTTCAATTATATATATTATTATTTTCTCTACCCATATGCCTCTCGAGGAAACATGATCAGCCTTCGGTGGAAATTTCTACTCTTATGTGGGTAATATGATTGGTACTGTCGTCTTTCACAAAATGTTATTCATATAGTAATAAACATTTCAGTATTGCTATTTCTCGGACGACTATGAAATTAGCATTCAATGATCAGAACCATCTGATTCTATCATTGAGATTCATGTAAGCACAGATAGTCGTACAATAGCTGTGAAAATTGACTCAAGAACAACCTTTTTGTGCATTTGTTTTGCATCAAGTTTCATTTTAATCTGACGGTTATCAATTTTTTTAATTTTTTATTGTATTTCATGTTCAGCTTTACGCGTATAATTTATATGTAAATCCCATTGCTGAATCTAGTTTGCTGAAAACAATTTCTATTTATTTGTACTCGTTATTTTGAACTGCCCATATAAATTGAGTTTTCTTCTTTATTGACCTAATGAGAAATATTTTTTTATTTTTGTGACCAACCTCATTAATAACCTTTGTCCTTCGATTGACCCCTGATCAAATGTGTAGATTCTCTAGCTTAAAGCGACAGTAACATTTATGTGATATTTTGTTTTGTTGGGGCAATCATTTAGTTTTGAGCTATGTGCTTGCTATAGTTTTTTGACATCAAACTCATTTGCACCAATTTATCCAACGTATGCCAACATAAAAAAAATACAAAGTCTAGCGTCATGTGGAGCTATCATCTACAAATGAGTTGACTCATGCATATGTTTCCATGCATCTAACACACGACACATACATACTCGCTAACGCCCAATCGGTAGATGCAGTCACGCAGACAGTCGGCAACTTTTTTTTAGGCTAGGGTGAGATAACGGTAGCTTATATGCACGTGAGTTTATCTTTGTCTCTAAAAAAAAGATACACGTGAGCTGGCTCTATACATGGTATGGATGTGGTGTTTGGGCCAGCTCCTTCAGAGCGCTCGGCTATTCGGACACGGAATGCTCTACTCTCTCTTTGTGGCTGTACATCGTATTGTTGTTACCTTCAAATGAATTTTGAAATTGATTTTTTATTCATAATATATATAAGTAGTACCTGGAGATATATTATACAAAGTTAATGATAACGTTGTTGCCGTGTGTAGATTTGTTGCCGCTATGCCTTCGATCTCCAAGACGTGCGGCAATTGCCTCGAGTGTTCGCCGATGTGCTTCCGACGTTGCCGCGTATAGATTTGTTGTTGCTATGCCTTCAATCTCCGAGACTTGTGGCGGCAGCCTCGAGTGTTCGCCTATGTGCTTCCGACGTTGCCACATACATATATGTTGTTGCTATACGTTCAGTCTTCTCCAGGATGTGTCATGGCGGCCTGGAGTGTTGGCCGGGCGGAGGTGTGCATTTCTCAGCTTATACATTTGTACTCTTGCTTGAAATCAAGTTGCGTGTGTGTTTCAATAAGAAATAAGTCAGCTAAGTTGTACGTGTTCCAGAAATAAGTCAGCTAAGTTGTACGTGTTCCAGTTAGGAATCTACCAGTCGTCTTTATTGGGCGTATTCTTCACGGACATCAGTCAATCGTATATGTTTTGGTCTCCTTTTTTACTGACGTACAATCCGTTTTGGCCTGGTACATGTACGTGTAATGCACGTGGTTCAAACTTCTATGATGTAAATCTCCACCGTTGGTTTTTCTTAACTTTAGAGTGATTAATCCTCACCGTTCGTTTTCTATCGCTTTAATTATATAATAATAGATAGATTCCAACCACACGAACATCAAAGACATCACAACTAGCAGCAACATATCATTGTTGGGATGCTTTGAAAAAGGAAACAAGTATCACAAGAAAGAATGAATAACATGCCATGATACAACCTACACAAGGTTGATGCAAGAGATGTGTGCATTAAGTATATGAAGATACTTGTTCCCGAGTTAACATTGGAAGGATGTAGTAGATACTAATTGAAGGTACAAAGTAGTTCATTGATCATCCTAGCTTGACTCCAATAAGCACATGGTGACAACACCTTCCTTGTGAGTGAGCCGAGCATCTAATGCATCTCCAATTGTTCCTAGAACAACAACACAAAATAAATAGTACCCAAACTCGTTGGGACCAAAGAGTTAGAGAACCAACAATACATAGGACAAACTCCACATAAATATGTGCACATAGATATGAAAATGAATTTCATGCACATCTCATCCAATTTGAGACTTGGTGGAGTTTCCCCTGTATATTGGGTCAAAGAAAGAAAGCATGTCAAAGAAACTACATGAAGTTAATATGCATGCTTAAGACTTTCAAGAACCGATACCAAATGATAAAGAAAAACCAAGTGAAGAAAAGATACCAAATGAATAAATAATCACTTGGAGGATATCCATAATAGATACATCGAGGAATGAGATATCCTATGATACACACTAAATAAAAGATATCAAACTCCCAAAAGAGAGGATGGTTCCAAACAAACCAAGCTCTCTATAAAGTTTCATGATGGCACAAAGTACCAAAAAGAAAACGGCTTGCCTTCCACCAACACACACTTGATAAGGATCGCAAGATGGGTGCTTTATAGAAAATAGGATAGCTCCCCCAAGACTAGTGCATTATAGAGAATTTGCATTTGAATACAAAATGCATAAGGTGGGATCACCACTTTCACTATATCTAGAAAACACTAGACAAGATCAAGAGATTAACAAGATCCACAAGTGGTACGGAAGACAAAGGGAGTTGATACATTCCTAGGCAAGAGATAAGGCAAATAAAAGGAAAGGCCAATGTAAAGATGATCAATAATTTCTACCACCCATAAGTGAGTAGCAATTGTCAAAAGACAAGAAGTATTTGGAAATAATTCCCATTGGTAGATAGCAAGGATATCCAACATCATCTTCACACCGAACACAAGCAAATTGCAACTTGTAGAGCTAACATGCCACCTAGAACAAGATAATTTACAATATCAATACTAGGTGACAATATCTCAAATGTACACATTTTCTAGGCTTGTAATATGCACATAGCATATTACTCCCCCATAATGTGACACCAATAAAACTTAACAAGGGGCAATGGGAGGATCCAACAAGAGATAATTAATGGACTATTTAGAATTTGAATTTCTCATGAGAAGACATACCACATAGCGACTAGATAATCTTGTAATATCAATACTAGATGGTATTCCTCATGTACACACATTTATAGGATTGTGACATGCACAAAGCACATCACCCCCCCCCCCCCACAATGGGATATTCCATTAATCTCTAACAAGAGCCAACTAAGATACAAACAAGATGCACAAATGCTCAACGTACGACACACATGTACATGAAGTGCAAACCAACATACATATACTTGATTACTCAAGATAAGCAATTTGGAGACACAACATATACAAACACATGCAAGGAACAAAACCAAAACATGCAAAGGGGCAAGTAACTTTCAATGTAAACAATTTAAGTACAGGTTACCGCAAGGAGGCATATTGGATAGAAACTTGATAACCCACTTGACTTGGCTTGAGACAATAAGAATGATGAAGTCCCCTTAATTCTTCATAACGTAGCCACGTCTCCAATGACCTCCAACAAACACCTATTGATCAAGTATGAGCTAGTTGGTCCCCAACCAAGTTGGGTCCTAAGAAGTTAGTCACAATAGGCTTGGCTACCCAAATGGTTCTTTTCTTGACACCACTTTGAGTACCAACAAATTTGACAAACACATTGCCAACCTTATCCTTCCCAAGAGAATAGATACCATCAATTAGAATAGGGTTGGATAAGGTACCATTCGTGCATGAAGAAGCGACGTGACCTTTTTCACGACATAGGTAGCAACGTCTACCCTTTACTTTCTTCTCACTAGATTTCTCAACTTGTGAAGGATTAGCTTGAGTTTTCTTGGGAAGAGGCCTTTCTTCAACTTGAGGTTGAGAATGAGAGTGAACTTGTGGCCGCTTCCCTTGTTGCTTGTCACTAATGGCCTTCTTCTTCAAAGGGCAAGATCTAACATGATGCCTTTCAATCTTGCACTTGAAGCAAATGATCTTGGCTGAATTCTTGACTTGCTTTTGGCCCTTCTTCTTGTTGCTCTTGGACTTCTTCTTCTTATTGGAGTTGAATCCAAGTCCACCTTTGTCATTGGCGGATTTTTGTACACTCAAGATATTGTTGAGTGTGGCCTTCCCTTCATGACACTTCTCCAAATCTTTCTTCAAAGAAGTGACTTGGGCCTTGAGCTCTTTGATTTCCTCTACATGGTTAGTCTCAACACAAGCACTAGAGGAAGTATAAGCTTCATCGTTAGAGCAACAAGGCAAGGAAAGCAATTCATCACAAGATGCACCAATGTTATGCATGGATGAATCGCGGGGACTAGCACAAGGCAATATAGCATTTTGACTAAAAGTAGTGCTAGTGTCCACATGAGGCTCACTAGATGTTACCTTAGCAATCATGGCCTCATTAGCTATCTTTAGCACATTATGGGATACTAGAAGATCATCATGAGAGCTTGAGATCTTTTCATGGCTTTCTTCCAATTTCCCATAATTGCTAGATAGCAACTCAAGTTGAGCCCGTAGCTCAACGTTGTCCTTCAAAATGGATGCTTCACAAGTAATAGAGTTAGTAGCACAAGCATCATCATTAACAACAATAGGAGAGGACAACTTGGCGAGCTCTTTTAAATAAGAAGCTTCAAGTTGATCATGAGACTCGGTGAGTTTGATGAGCTCACCCTTGATGACCCTTGAGCCATTTTCGAGGTGCTCAAAATCCTCAAGGAGTCTAGCATGAGCAACTTCAAGCTTAGCATTTTTAGTTTCAAAACATTGGCCACCTCAAGAGCTCTATCATGTGATTCCTTCACTCTAGATAATTCTAGAGCAAAAGTCTCCTCAAGAGATTCCTTGGTGGTTTGTTCAAGTTCAAGAGCTTGAGAGAGGTCCGCAATCTCATTAGCGTAATCAAACTCATGACCTTCCATTTTATCAATGGTGACCTCATGCTCCTCAAGATGAGATTCGAACTGATCAATATATTTCTTGCCCTCAATAGCAATAGACATGATTTCCATGAAGTTGGAACGAGCAATTTTATTCTTAAGAAGAGCTTTAAAAATCATTTCCCCCTTAATTTTTAAGGAGGCAACATCATCATTCTCTTCATCATAATCGACATCATCATCACTCTTGCCATCATCAATATCATCGCAAGTTATATTGGGATTCAAAGTGGGAGATACCTTTGAAGCCTTGGCCATAAGGCAAAATTCAATAGATGATGATGTAGGATCCCTTGAAGCACCATTCAAGACCACATCTTGTTCCATGGGGTGTTGGGTTTCCTCTACATTGTTAGCACAACAATTCGAGGAAATAGATGCATTTTTATCATGGCAACAAGACATAGTAAGCATATCATCATGAGATTTAGTCAAAAAATTTCTACATGATATGCAAGGAATATCAACACAAGCATGTGAAGAATTTGGAGTGCTCGAAGTGCTAAAGTCCAAAGATGAAGCATTGCAATAAGAAAGTGATGAAGGATTATCAACAATAAGCCCACTATCATCATTGCAATGAACACATGTAGGTAAAGTAGAATAAGTTGAGAACACAACATGGCCGGAGTTGGAGGGAGAACTATCATCCCCACAAAACATGGACACGCCATATTTAGCTTGAAGCTTTGTCCACAACTCATGAGCATAACGGAATGGCATGAGTTGAAATATAACTACATTGCTCAATGCATCGAAAAGCACATTAGAAGCTTGAGCATTGAGATAAGAGTTTTTCTCATCCTCTAAAGATAATCTTTGGGGATCCTTTGGAGGAGAAAAACTCATATCTACAATTCGCTCTAAATTTGGGTCCACGACCCTAAAGGATTAAGCATGCAAATTACCCAAACATCAAAATTTGTGCCATTGAAACTAAGAGTGTCAGAGAATCCTAATCCCCTAGTCGACATCTTTACTCTCTAGGCGGTTAAGCATAAACACGAGAGATGAGGCTCTGATACCAATTGAAAGATCGTGGATGTCGCCTAGAGGGGGTGAATAGGCATTTTAAAATAATTACGGTTGAGGCTTGAACAAATGCGGAATAAACCTAGCGGTTAATTTGTCAAGCACAAAACCTACAACAACTAGGCTCACCTATGTGCACCAACAACTTAGGCTAAGGAAGAAAAACTACTTAGGTGATAGCAAGATATATGACAAGAAACAATATGGCTATCACAAAGTAAAGTGCATAAGTAAATGGCTCGGGTAAGCGATAACCGAGGCACGCGGAGACGACGATGTATCCCGAAGTTCACACCCTTGCGAATGCTAATCTCCGTTTGGAGCGGTGTGGAGGCACGATGCTCCCCAAGAAGCCAGTAGGGCCACCGTAATCTCCTCACGCCCTCGCACAATGCAAGATGCACTAGTAGAAAAAGGGTCAAATGTCAAGCACATTAGTGCCGGTTTGCTTTTGAGCCAGCACTAATGTGTGCATTAGTGCCGGTTCCAACGGCTAGCCAGCCGCTTTCATTAGTACCGGTTCGTGGCCGACCTTTAGCACCGGTTCGTGCCATGGACCGGTACTAAAGTGAGTGGTGGCAGGATGTTGTCAGTCCGGGGCCCCTCCAGCACCTTTAGTACCGGTTCGTGGCACGAACTAGTGCTAAAGGTCGTCGTACATAAACCCTTCGTCCACCCGAGCTCGCTTTGTTCTTCCCCTTTCCCCTCTCCTCTCTGTTCTTCCACTCTTCCTCTCGAGCTCATCACACATTTTGCCCAAAATTTGTCAAGATTTGAAGGCCCCCATCCATTCAAATGATCACAAAGGTTAGCAACTTTGTCCTTTCATCTCTCATTGCTAGATTAGCTCTTGCAATGCTTTGTATAGTGATTAATTTATGAGTTTAGTAATTTGGTAGAAAATATATGTGCTAGTATTTGATTTATATGCAATTTGTGGTCAAAACTAACACTTAGTTTGCATATGTAGGTGTGGTTTTCTTAGTGCCTTCTAAATCTCCGTCGTAACCACAGTCGATCGCCCGCACCGTTCCGTCGCCGGCACCACCTTGTGGTGACTCGTATAATTATCTTACCCGTACGTTGTTTGTTATACATAGTGCCATGGTTTTGATATCCATCCCCGTCGGCCCTCGTCCTTGTTATGATTCAGATGTGGTATATTCTCTTTTAAAACTAGTTGTTGCATTTCGTGTTTATGACAAATTATGCCCATCAAGTTGACATAGATATTTTTGTCTAGGAGGTTTGTGAACCGGAAATTCCAAAGGGTCGAGAGGTTAAATTTTGTTGAAAGAGAAAATGAGTATTTGAAAGAAAAATTGAAAAGAATTGAGGGGGAGAAGATGGAATTGGAGTTGCATGTTGCTGATGTCGTCGATGATCACAAGATCAAGATGGAGAAAATGCGCTTGAAGATTAGAAAGATTAGAAAATATGCCATTGATAGTGAGGGTTGGTATCATTATGCTGTTGGATCAATTGTTAACTTAGTTGCGATCTTGATCGCATTTGTTGTTGCATTTAAATTCTTTACTTAGAGAGTTATTTGTTTGTTGCTTTTACGTCTTGTATGAACTTTATGTATGAACTTGTATTAATTTGGTCTATTCGGTGTTGTGTAATGAAGATGAGCCGACAATGGATGTACGATGACCGATGCTCTCCCGAGTTCATTAATGGCGTGCAAACTTTTCTGCTTGCGGCTGAGGCAAACAAGCGGGCGGATGGTTTTATGCCTTGTCCATGTTTAGTCTGTAAGAATGATCACAATTACTCTACGTCAAGAACCATTCACGTCCACCTGTTTAAGTCCGGTTTCATGCCCCACTATAATGTTTGGACCAAGCACGGAGAAAGAGGGGTTATGATGGAGGACAATGAAGAAGAAGAGGACGACGACTACTATCCTGGCCATGGGTTCCCTGAATACGATGATACAACAATGGGGGAAGAAGCTGAGCCGGCAATGCGGGAAGAAGCTGAAGAAGAGGCATCAGATGAGCCCGCTGATGATCTAGCTCGGGCCATTGCCGATGCAAAGAGAAACTGCGCAAGTGATTTGGAGAAGAAGAAGTTGAAGCGCATGTTAGAGGATCACAAGAAATTGTTGTACCCGAATTGTGAAGCTGACAAGAAAAAGTTGGGCACCACACTGGAATTGCTGCAATGGAAGGCAGAGAATGGTGTATCTGACAAGGGATTTGGAAAGTTGCTGGTAATGATAAAGAATATGCTTCCAAAGGACAACGAATTGCCCGAGAGTACGTACGAAGCAAAGAAGGCTGTCTGCCCTCTAGGGTTAGAGGTGCAGAAGATACATGCATGCCCTAATGAATGCATCCTCTAACGCGGTGAGTACGAGGATTTGAACGCTTGCCCGGTATGCGGTGCATTGCGCTATAAGATCAGGTGCGATGACCCTGGTGATGTTGAGGGCGAGCGCCCCAGGAAGAAGATTCCTGCCAAGGTGATGTGGTATGCTCCTATAATACCATGGTTGAAACGTTTGTTCCAAAACAAAGAGCATGCCAAGGCGATGCGATGGCACAGAGAAGTCCGTAAGAAAGACGGAAAGTTGAGAGTACCCGCTGACGGGTCGCAGTGGAGAAAAATTGAGAGAAAGTACGGGAAGGAGTTTGCAGATGACGGAAGGAACATATGGTTTGGTCTAAGCGCAGATGGCATTAATCCTTTTGGGGAGCAGAGCAGCAACCATAGCACCTGGCCTGTGACTCTATGTTTGTATAACCTTCCTCCTTGGTTGTGCATGAAGCAGAAGTTCATTATGATGCCAGTGCTCATCCAAGGCCCTAAGCAACCCGGCAACGACATTGATGTGTACCTAAGGCCATTAGTTGAAGAACTCTTACAGCTGTGGAATGGAACAGGTGTACGTGCGTGGGATGAGCACATGGGGGAAGAATTTGACCTAAAGGCCTTGCTGTTCGTGACCATCAATGATTGGCCTGCTCTCAGTAACCTTTCAGGACAGACAAACAAGGGATACCACGCATGCAAGCACTGTTTGGATGATACCGACAGTATATATTTGGACAATTGTAGGAAGAATGTGTACCTGGGACATCGTCGATTTCTTCCGAGCAGGCATCCCGTAAGAAACAAAGGCAAGCGTTTCAAAGGTGAGGCGGATCACCGGACGAAGCCTCGCCACCGTACTGGTGCTGATGTACATGATATGGTCAAGGATTTGAAGGTTGTCTTTGGAAAGGGTCATGGCGGACAACCTGTTCCAAATGACGCTGACGGACGCACACCCATGTGGAAGAAGAAATCTATATTTTGGGACCTGCCCTATTGGAAAGATCTAGAGGTCCGCTCTGCAATCGACGTGATGCACGTGATGAAGAATCTTTGCGTGACCCTGCTTGGCTTCTTGGGCGTGTATGGGAAGACAAAAGATACACCTAAGGCACGGGAGGACCAGCAACGCATGCATGGAAAAGACGGCATACATCAAGGTCATGCCAGCTACGCTCTTACCAAAGAAGAGAAGGAAATCTTCTTTGAATGCCTGCTCAGTATTAAGGTACCGTCTGGCTTCTCGTCAAATATAAAGGGAATAATAAACATGGCAGAGAAAAAGTTCCAGAACCTAAAGTCTCATGACTGCCACGTGATTATGACGCAACTGCTTCCGGTTGCATTGAGGGGGCTTCTACCGGATAACGTTCGATTAGCCATTGTGAAGCTATGTGCATTCCTCAATGCAATCTCTCAGAAGGTAATCGATCCAGAAATCATACCAAGGTTAGAGAATGATTTGGTGCAATGTCTTGTCAGTTTCGAGTTGGTGTTCCCACCATCCTTCTTCAACATCATGACACACGTCCTAGTTCACCTATGCGAAGAGATTAGCGTTTTGGGTCCTGTATTTCTACACAATACGTTCCCCTTTGAGAGATTCATGGGAGTCTTAAAGAAATATGTTCATAACCGTGCTAGGCCAGAAGGAAGCATCTCCAAGGGCCATGAAAATGAGGAGGTCATTGAGTTTTGTATTGACTTTATTCCTGACCTTAAGCCGATTGGTGTTCCTGAATCGCGGCATAAGGGCAGACTGGATGGAAAAGGCACGCTAGGAGGGAATCAAAAAATATGTATGGACGGACATTCTCTCACTGAATCACACTACACAGTTATACAGAATTCCGCCTTGGTGGCTCCGTATATGGACGAACACAAGAATTTTCTACGCTCCAAACACCCGGAGCGGTCTGATGACTGGATTACACGTGAACAAACCAGGAGTTTCGCCGGCTGGTTGCAGACACGTACCATGCATGACGCCTCTATTGAAGATGACATGTACTCGCTGTCCCAGTTACCATCTTCGAATATAATGACTTTCAAAGGGTACGAGATAAATGGTAATACATTTTACACGATCGCCCAAGATAAGAAGAGCACCAACCAAAACAGTGGTGTCCGCTTTGATGCAACAACCAAGACGGGAAAGGAAACATATTATGGTTACATAGAGGAGATATGGGAACTTGACTATGGACGTGATTTGAAGGTCCCTTTGTTTCGGTGCAAATGGGTCAATATGACACGATATGGGGTAACGGAAGACCCGCAGTATGGAATGACAACAGTGGATCTCAACAAGCTTGCGTATGCAGACGAACCATTCATCCTAGCTAATGATGTGGCACGGGTTTTCTATGTGAAGGATATGTCTACCAAGCCAAGAAAAAGAAAAGATAAGGAAGCGAATGCATCATACGATGAGCCACAGCGCCACATAGTTCTTTCTAGGAAGAGAAACATCGTGGGAGTGGATGACAAGACAGACATGTCAGAAGATTATGAAAAGTTTGATGAAATTGCTCCATTCATAGTGAATATTGACCCGAGCATCCAGTTAAATGATGAAGATTTTCCATGTCTACGGCGCAAAGGGACATACGCGAAGAAAAAGTTTCACACCCAAAGATCTGGGATGTGATCGGCTTCACTATCATCAATTTCTTCTGTGTTTCACACCCAGGAGGGAATCTCTGTAATAGTTAGGGTAGTTATGTGTTTTGGCATTTGAAACGCGAAGAAATTTTATGTGCAAACAAATTCTTTCATGCATTTACTGATTTTTTCAGCTAAATGACCCTGAAATTGAAAAGCATTTCAAATGAAATCAGAAAAGGTTGAAAGTTGGCATGGTATCATAATTTCACCCACATAGCATGTGCAAAAAAGTAGAGAGGGTTACCGCAAAAACTGGATGCACTTCATGTATAAAATGGACAAACTCTTTCGAAGTATCAGGGTTTCGGACGAAAACTCATCCGTTACAAAGGGATTTCATTTTTTAAATAACCTAAGCATTACCAAATTGAATATAATGATAAAACACACTAATATTAAACATAAGAAAAAAGAATCACGGAAAATCTATTTTCAAAGTTAAGTTATTCACAACCTAGTGATTCACACAAATTTCAAATAATTCAAAATGTAAACTATTCAAATTTGTAAACTACCGGCACTAACAGAAAGTTTGTAATTTTTTGTATCTAAAGCAAAAAATATTCCCAAAGAAACTCTAAATACAGCAAAAAACAACTCAAAAATAAATAAACCAAAAATAAATAAAGCAAAAAAAATAAGAAAATAAAAAAGCCCACCTACTGGGCCAGAGCGGCCTGCATACGACTAGAAACCCAACCTGTAGTTGGGCCAGGATGCAGGCCCGCAAGCCCAGTAGGCCCACAGGCAGAGTAGGAGAGGTAGGCCCAGAAGGCCTGCTATTGAGAGGAGCTCAATGCAGTGCCCGCGTCGGGGCTTATAAACTGGTCCTGGCGCTCCTCAACTAGCGAGGTGGGACTAAACTTCTGCGCCCCTCGCCTGGCAGCGCACACCCTTTAGTACCGGGTGGTGGCTCCAACAGGTACTAAAGGGGGGTCTTTAGTACCGGTTGGTGCCACCACCCGGTACTAAAGGGGTGCGCTTCCCGCCGCTTGGGCTAGCCAAATTTGACCTTTAGTACCGGTTGGTGGCTCCAACCGGTACTAAACGCCCATCCTATATAAGCAGCACTAAGAAATTTTGTCAGTTTTCATCTGCTTCTTCTTCTCTGCCCCGTCGCCCGCCGCCCCCCGTCGCCGCCCCCGTCGCTGCCCCCGTCGACGTCCCCGTCGCCACCCCTCGTCGACGCCCCCGTCGCCGCCCCGTCCCCGTCGTCGCCGCCCCGTCCCCGTCGTCGCCGCCCCGGCCGTCCCCGTCCCCGTCATCGCCGCCCCGTCCCCGTCCCCATCGTCGCCATCCGCGTCATCGCCGCCCGTCGCCGTCCCCGTCGCCGCCCCCCCGTCGCCTCGCCTCGCCGGTGAGCGCCTGCCCCGGCCGCCATGTCCACACACACACACACATTGTTAATTAGTTGTAAAATTGTTAGTAATTTTTATGTTTTTAGTTATAGAAATATTTATAGAAATGTTAGAATTTTTTTTAGTTATAGAAATATTATTAGAAATGTTAGAAATTTTTCTGTTTTAGTTATAGAAATATTAGAAATGTCATAGAAATGTTAGTTATATAGAAATGTTATAAATTTTTCTGTTTTCAAGTTATAGAAATATTTATAGAAATGTTAGCAATTTTTCTGTTTTTTAGTTATAGAAATATTAGAAATGTTATAGAAATGTTAGTTATATAGAAATGTTATAAATTTTTCTGTTTTTAAGTTATAGAAACATTTATAGAAATGTTAGCAATTTTTCTGTTTTTTAGTTATAGAAATATTAGGAATGTTATAGAAATATTAGTTATATATATAGAAATGTTACAAAATTTAAGAATTAGTTTTAGTTAGATGAATTAGATTAATGTCAAATTGTTAGAATTTGCATATAGAATTTTAGTTATCACAATGCAATCATTTAAAAATGTTACTTTTTGCGGGCATATAGTATTTGTTCTCGACGATGCCCGGCCCGCATCCTCGCCGTCGACCCGTTCGCGACGACGTCTGGCTGACCCATGTCCGGGATTGGGCTCCGCCGGGCTGGCACTGGGAGGTGCTACCTGGAGGGGCGCGCCGCTTGGTGAGGAACCCGACCTCGGGTCACGTCGTCGATCCTGATCTCCTTTGGTGGCGTTCGCGTGGGCCACATTCGGTGCAGAGGGAGCCGGCCCCGCCGGAGGTGGTGCGTCGTCGTGTCAGGGAGGAGGACGAGCACGTCCATCGCTACATGGCTGCTATGGACGTCAGGTTCTCCAATACCTGGCAGGTTCTTTGGGCAGATGACCTGAGATATGATCCTGTGATGGTTCCTTGTCTTTGGGTGTCCACCGCCCGCTCCCCAGGAACCGCGAGTGGCCTAGATTCTTCTATAGTATTCGATCTTTATTAGCTACCTAGCCAGTGATGTATTCGAGATTATATATTATTCGAGACGATGTATTCGAGATTAGATATTATTCGAGACAATGTATTCGAGATTATATATTATTCGAGACGATGTATTCGAGATTATATATTATTCGAGACGATGCATATTATGTACTATATGATTCAGTTTTTCCTTATTGATTTCATCCATGCATTGTAATTTGAATACTTAATTGTTTTATATTTCTTCTGTATTAGTTAAATAAAAGCTATGGCGGACAATACCGGCAGAGAGGGAGAAGAGGCCCTGTTCGAGATCATACGCAGCCCTAGCAGGCCAGGTGATCTGAATGAAGCAAATGACGGCTCCTAATATCTAAACAATATCGGGGAGGGCGATGATAAGATATTCGATCTCGACGACCGAGCTCATGAAGTCATGAACTATGATTATGATTATGATGACGCAGAGAATGATTATGATGACGAATACAATGTTGATCTTGAAATAACAAAGACTACCGGCGCAGTATATTTATATAAGCAGGCATCTAGTGATCATCACATGTTTTTTTATTTGAAGATATATTAACGAATCGATCTTTCTTCTTTCAGCCCTCCGGATCGAGCAAATCTGCTTCTACAAACAGCAGGACAAAGCGCGGCCCAAGCAAAAAGTTGAAGGAGGGTGTAAAGTACAACATTGATTCCATCAAAGCTAGTGGCAAACCCCTCACGCCTAAGAACATTGCGAGCAAGTTCGTTCATCAGTGCGGAGTTCTTGTGAAGGACCAACTCCCGATCTCCATTCAAGAATGGAAAGAGCCAAAAACTAAACGCCCAGATGTTACTTGGGTCGACGACAGAGCAAAAAAAATTCTTTGGGAATCTCTGATGGAACATTTCACCCTACCAGATTATTTCACAGATGCAGATGTGCAGAAAGTCAAGGACGCTGCTCTTAAGAAGATGGCAATTGCATTCAACACCCACAAGAAAACTGTATGGGCCAACTACCTCGCTGCAGAAAGGAAGACTCCAGTATTCAAGGGAACACTGGAGAAGCAAAGAGAACACTGGCCCGCTTTCGTGAAATTCAAGGAATTAGAATTATCTAAGGAACGGTCGAGAAAAAACAAGGCCAATGCCGCAAAAAAGACGCAGTTCCATAGGCTGGGTCCAGGTGGCTACGCGGTGGCAATGCCTAAGTGGGATAAGTCTGAGCAAGAGATGGAGGATGCAGGGGTCACTCCGGTTACTAGGAGCTGGCCCCCCAGGTGCAGAACTTGGTTCTAGCGCATGGGGGACGTTGGACCCGAAGACAGGCTTGGTTTCGAAGAAGGCAAGTCTAAACGGAGCAGAACAAAAGGTACTTGACGCAATATAAGATGCTCGAAAGGGGGTGTTCACGCCCAACAGAGAGAACGACGAGCTTACGCGCGCCCTGGGAAATCCTGAACACCCGGGAAGAACACGAGGCAAGGGCGTTATTCCTTGGTATGAGGGCTTTTCGGAATGGAACGACGACTACAGGACCCGTGCAAGAAAGAAGATGGAGGAGGAGAAGAAGAGGAAGCTGGAGGAGGAGCAGAGGAAGCAGGACGCGGAACGCCTTCAAGTCCTAGAAGCAAGGCACGTGGACTTGGCACTCAAATTCCAGCAGCAGCAGCAGTAGATCGACTGACTTAGCCAGGAAAGGGGGTCTCAGCAGCGGCAGCAGCAAGCGGATGATCATCCAGCATTGGATAGCACCGTCCCATCCATGCCGAGAAGCAGCGTTGGTTCCGCCCCGGGCGATGCACTGCTGGATACATACCCTATGGATGACATCATAGAGAACACTAACTGTGAGCTACACTACAAAATGAAGAACATATCCATGAAGGTGGCGAACGCCGTTGCTTTTATAATTACCCCCAAAGCAACCTTCCATTGCGCCCCGATTCCAGAGGGCTATGCTCGTGTCTTCGTTGATGAGGTGGTGGGCCCATATTTGGGGCTAGAGCTTGACATTCCTGGAGGTGACGACGAGCAAACACTGGGAGAGGCCATACATCGTTTCATCCTATGGAAAAAGGATTGCATCATCTTTCGAAGTGCACCGACACCGCGTCTGCCGAGTCCTCCTCGAAGTCCGCCACTGTGTCAGCAGACTCCCGCTCCTCCAGGTCCGCCACCGTGTCAGGCCACACCTCCTGCTTCATGTCCGGCACAGCGTCAGGCCACACCTCCTGCTTCAAGTCTGACACCGTGTCAGGCCACACCTCCTGCTTCAAGTCCGGCCCAGCGTCAGGCCACTCCTCCTGCTCCAACTAAGCCACGTCAGCCATCTCCGCCGCCTAAGCAATCGCAGAAGAGACACGCCGCAGCTATGGTGCATAGCGGTACGAGTCGAGGTAGTACAGAAAGTACAGGCGGAGACAAGCGTTATAAATATGGTCCAAGCAGCCTCGCTCCTCTTCCTCAGAGGCCTTACAGCATGACCGAGGAGCAAAATGATGCAATAGTGTGGGCCGAAGTGGACGCTCATTTTCGACCGAAACCGGCAACGCCGCCGAGGGAGAAAGTGCCTGAGGAAAAGATTGACCACTTCATTCGTATGGCTAGACCACCAGCTCCCAAGGCTGTTGACTCAGACTATGAGCGCCAAATCAAGAAGGCACATCGAGCACGACTATAGAAACAAGCGAGCTCGAGCTCGAGCCAACAAGCAGCTGTCAAAAAATGCGGGAAAACCGTTCCCCAGCTGGGAGAACAGGCGGCGCAATCGACCCCCCCCCCCCCGCTTGTTGTGCTAACAACACATGAGAGTACGCGCGCCCAATATTATTGTGGGCAAACCGTTTACGTTCCCGAGCTGGGCGATGTGGTAATAACCGAGGAGCATATAATGCAGGCTGAAATGCTCAAGATCACTGTTGGACAACTCCTCAAGATCGATCCCATGCCTCCGCTTAGAGAGGAGGAAATAAAATGGAAATATGTCCGGGGCCAACCTTTGGTCGAGCCCGAGGAGGTCAAGAACCTCCCAACGAGAATGTATGAATTGCATGATTGGTACATGAAAATTACCAAGATTTCCAATCGAGAGTCCCTCATGGTGCAAGTCGAGGAAGATCATTACTTCCATAAGAAAGCTCTGGCCATTGAGTATTCAGAACTATTTCAGTTATTCAATCAAGATGCACTCAACAAATCTATCGTCAGTTGCTATTGTCTGTAAGTGATTTCTTTCTGTAATTTAAGTCTCAAGCTAGCTCTAGTGCTCATTGATTGATCATTAATTACCTGTAATTTTATATCCTCACTATATTTCTTTTCTGTGGTATTATGCAGGATGAAGATGTATGAAATGAAAAAATCTGGACGCTATGGCATTGGGTTCATTGACCCAAATACCGTTAATGAATACACATGGAAATTGGAATGGTGTAGACAAGATGTAGAGAAATGCATGCTAGAGTTCTTGAAGCGCCTCAATAGCAATGAAGATATACTACTTCCTTACAACTTCGAGTGAGTCACATTGTCTTGTACTACAAATTCTGTTTTTGCTTACTAGCTAGATGTTAATAAGTGTATAGGGTTTAGGGTTATAGTTGATTAGTGTTATGCACATGCCCGCTTAATTTATACATGCAAACGTATGCGCATGCAGCTTCCACTGGATCTTGTTAGACATTAAAGTTGACGAAGGAAAAGTTGAAGTACTGGACTCACTACTTAAAAAAAATAGTGACTACAACATCGTGAAGGGGATAGTCGACAGGTTATTTCAATCATTATTAACTATATCTCGGCCTATTTAGTTCGTCATTTCCTGATATGAACTATTTTTAATAACCCCTTTATTAATTTTCTTTGCCGGCGGGCAGGGCTTGGGCAAAGTACATCAAGGTGACTCCAGTAAAATGGCGACAAAAGCTATGTTGGTATCGACCCAAGGTAACTAATTAAGTAGTACTAGCTAGCTAGCTACCATCTCTTTAATTCTTGTTTCAATACCATTAATTAATTAACATGCTTGATTAATTATTATCTGATTAAATTCTATTGTCGTAAAAGCCCTGAAGCAGGCGCCGGGGACTGAAGTGTGTGCATACTACGTTTGCGAGAACATTCGCATGATGGCGTCCGAAAGGAGCAGATCTGATAGACAGGACTGGGTACGTTTGCCAGAACACTATTCACAAATCTTACATGATTGTCGATATCTAGTCACACAACTAATACACATGCATATTGATCTCCTTCTTCGCAGTTCAAAGAGGTGCGGGACAAGCTCCTATCAGAGGAGCGCATACGAGCACTTCAAGAGGAAATAGCGAGATTTTTGCTCGACCAGGTCATAGATCCCAAAGGAGAATACTATTACCCGCTACCGCCCCCATGAACCACTTGTCATCGTGCTCCGGAGGCACCAAGGCAACATGTAGGAGAAATTGTATATATATATACATGTGTATGTGTGAATAATTAATGGTGGTTGTGAGACATTCGATTATATATATATGATCGGTTCTACGAGAAAATCTATTTATATATATGCATAACGTGTACAATATGTAGTATCATAAAATACCGGCAAACAAAAAAGAATTAAATGGAAAACACAAAATTAATGGAAAAATAAAAATTAAAATCAACCCCCCCCCCAAACATTTAGTACCGGTTGGTGCTACCAACCGGTACTAATGGTCTACCAGCAACTGGGCCTGGCTCGTGCCACGTGGTGGCACTTCAGTGCCGGTTCGTGCCGAACCGGTAGTTAGGGGGGGCCTTTAGTCTCCACTCCATAGTGCCGGTTGCAGAACCGGTACTAAAGGCCCTTACGAACCGGTGATAAAGGCCTGTTCTGCACTAGTGATGCTGTGATTCCACTAAGGGACCCTTGAGGGCGGTCACCGAACCCGTACAAATGGCAACCCTTGGGGGCGGTCACCGAACCCGTACACTTTGGCAACCCTTGGGGGCGGTCACCGGTACCCGCCAAATTGCTCGGGGCGATCTCCACAACCTAATTGGAGACCCCGACGCTTGGCCGGAGCTTTACACCACAATGATTGAGCTCCGAACACCACCAACCGTCTAGGGCGCCCAAGCACCCAAGAGGAACAAGCTCAAGGGTACCAAGCACCCAAGAGTAATAAGCTTCTCAACTTGTAACTTCCACGTATCACCGTGGAGAACTCAAACCGATGCACCAAATGCAATGGCAAGGGCACACGGAGTGCCGAAGTCCTTCTCTCTCAAATCCCACCGAAGCAACTAATGCTAGGGAGGAAAATGAGAGGAAGAACAAGAAGGAGAACACCAAGAACTCCAAGATCTAGATCCAAGGGGTTCCCCTCACATAGAGGAGAAAGTGATTGGTGGAAATGTGGATCTAGATCTCCTCTCTCTTTTCCATCAAAAACTAGCAAGAATCCATGGAGGGATTGAGAGTTAGCAAGCTCGAAGAAGGTCAACAATGGGGGAAGAACACCAGCTCAAAGGATAAGGTTCATTGGGGAAGAAGACCCCCTTTTATAGGTGGGGAAAAATCCAACCGTTATGCTCACAGCCCGCATAGAGCGGTACTACCACTCGTCCTCACGGTACTACCGCTAAGGGTAGCGGTACTATTGCTTGCGAGCGGTACTAAAAAAATACATCCGTGCCTACCACCGCTGGACTTGTGACGAGTTTTTGGTCCGGAGCGGAAGTAGCCACGGAAGTAGCCGCGGTAGTACCGCTCCCAAGAGCGGTAGTAAAAAATTACATCCGCTCCTGTCCGCGGTAGTACCGCTGCAACCTTTTCATAACACCAAAACTACCACAACTTCTGCAAACGGACTCCGAATTCGACGAAACCAAGTTTGTTGGAAAGCTAGCGACAAGGGCTAACACAATCTTGATAGAAATAACAATAAGAAGCAAATTAGAAAAGGCCCAAGAGAAAATGGTGAGAACCCTTCCTCGAATAAGACCGAAAAAAACTACAACACCGAAAACGCAATAGAAGAGGCATGTGAACTCTGTTTTTGATGAACTCGAGATTGTCATCAAGATGAACATAAGGTCTAAGACTCACAAATAGAAACAAACAAGAACCAAGACACATGATGCAAGGATGCAATGGTTTGAGCTCTCTACTAACGATACGATCAAGCTACCAACTTGAGAGCCCCCATTGATAGTACGGCAAACGATCCTATAACCCGGTCTCCCAACTACCACCATGAGACCAGTAAAATAGAAAACCTATCAAGGGCAAACCTTTGCCTTGCACATGATCCACTTGAGCTAGATGATGACGATCTTGTCCACCTTAAGATGGACCACCTTTCTTGATTGCGTTGGGTCGATGGAGACTAGATGATTGCTCCCCCATACTCCACTATGGGTGAGCCACTCTTCGGAACATCTTCACAAGTCCATTGACACGACAATGGATGGCAAGCTTCAAGAACTTGATCTCTTCGTGATGCTCCACCTGAACTTGCACACGGCAATCTTGATGACGATCACCACTTGATGTCATCCTTTCCATGGGTTGTATGATATCTTCCTCTTGACGCAAGCCCATGGACACGTACCTAACCCCACATAGAACTCTCACATAGACCATGGGTTAGTACACAAAGTGCAATGGACAATGCTTACCATACCATGGGATCACTTGATCCCTCTCGGTACATCTTTTACGCTTTGTGAGTTGATCAACTTGATTCACTCTTGACTTAGTCTTGATCAACCTTGAATCTTTCCAACTCTCTTCGTTTGGATGATGTCTTGAAGGTAAACATGAATGATCACACAATCTTCTTCTTCAAGACATGGTTGCAATAAGCTCAACACTCACATGACCAATCTTTGGATAATTCCTTAATAGCAGCTTGGTCAACACATAAACTCCTTGAAACCAACACATGGACTTCAAGAAATGCATATGGAAAAATCCTTCAAATATAACTCAATGCAACCATTAGTCCATAGAGAATGTCATCAATTACCAAAACCACACATGGGGGCACCGCATGTCCTTTCAAAACTGATATTAGAAATGAAATTCAGCTCATTAGCTGCAAACGCTCGCGCTGATGCGCTGAACATGGATATCAGAGAGGTTCAAACTAATATCACCGCTTCTATGTCTGGCTTCGAAACCTCACAATTTTTGCAAAGGGGTCAGCCACTGAGAAGTCATGTATGGGGTTCACCCGATGACTTCCGATTACTCTGTCATTTGAAGTTCCAAAATGAAATTCAGCATTTTTGGAGCCTACTCCATTCTGCCGCAGGCGCCGGTGCTGATCAACAGACCATTCATTTTTTCGAAATAAATGTAGGGAAACCTCATTTCCTTCAGCACCCTTGCTCTGAGAACAAAGAACCTGGTGAATATTGTAGGGGAACGCAGCAGAAAACAAAAAATTTCCGACCTACGCACCAGCCCAGGACCACTATGGAGACTGCATACATGGTTTGATCTTTTTCGTTACCGACTCGTAGCGCAGCGGGAAGTAGAGTCGATGACGATCGGCGGTGCAGATCCCCGCAGCTAGGATTTACAACCTCCCAACCGCGAGGATGTATACCCTCATCTGCTCCTCAGACAGCCCTCCGGGAGGCGGTCGAACAGCCCCCCGGACGGTGTCGCGGACAGCCCTTCGGGAGGACCTTCGAAACTCGAACGGTCACTCGGACAGCCCTTCGGGAGGACCTTCGAAACTCGGACGGTCACACGGACAGCCCTTCGGGAGGCACTCACGAACTAAGACCGAAACTACGATCTCTCTACAGAGTTGCACACATACGGTGTCATCTATCCGGCAGGGCTTCGCCGTCCAGAACTAGTTCCTGCCGGAACCCAGACAGCCTTACGGCTCTACGAAACTCTTTTCGTGGGAGGGAGAGAAGAAGCCAGATAATGCATGGCATGTGTATGAGAGCAAGGGATGAGTGTGGAGGGCTGCCCCTCCACCTCTGTTTATAGGAAATCCCAAGGGGGTAGGGTAGTTTCACAAAAAACCCAAAATGCACATGAATGAAGTCCTTCCACAAGGACCTAGGAGTGAAACCAAGGAACTAGAGGGTCCCCAAGGGGGGATACCCCATGTGGCCGGCCACACCCCCATGAGGGGCCCCAAAAATGGCTCCTATCCATCCATGTCATCCCCAAGATCTTTTGGAGCAAAGCCCCAAAAGGTGGCTTTCCATAAAGTAACCATAAAGCTGATTTTCACTATTCACGACGACATTTTTCAGCGTCTGATCGAACTGAAAATATTTATGTGGGCTAAGAACATTTCCAGTACCCACTAAAATGATTTTCAACGCGTTCCGAAACAATTCCGGTTTTAGTGATTTTCATCTGCGAAACGCATCTGAAGTGGCTCCGGCAGCTCCGGAACATTTCCGGTTTTTATCTCAGAAAATTCCAAAAAGCTTCCAGAATGATTCTGGCATCCTCCAAGAATTATCAGGCATGTGCCGAAACCAATTTGACTTAATGGTGTATCCCGAAACAACTTTTCGGTATCATCGAAACTTATCCGATGACCTCTCTCTGCGGTACGATTCCGCTGTCCGAAACTTTTCGGTGTCCGAAACTTTTCGGTGATTTTCTCTCAGACTCCCTGTCTAGTATTCAGCAGATAGATGACCCTTAAGCGTGTGACCCTATAGGTTCGGTGAAGTATAGACATGACCCGGAACCCCTTCCGATCAATGATCAACATCGGAGCCGTGGACACCCATATTGACCCCTATACCCACACGAATAAATATTCGAGTGAACCTCCAGTTGCCGTGTGCTATTCCTGTTGCTTCGTGATATGTTACAAATACCCGAGGTGAGACATGTTGGCATTCCTGTGGATCAACAACTTGTCCACTATGCTAGCTACCTCGTTACCGGTATTGTTCTCTTTTCTCGTTATCGTGTTCCGGCATCCCCGTGATCAAATCACAAAGTGTCTGGCCAGACGATGATGGATACCGTAACACCGAGAGGGCCCAGAGATATCTCTCCATCGTCGGAGGAGCAAATCCCAATCTTGAGCTATCAAGTTACTTGACACACTTTTCCATGAACCCGTAAGCCGCCGTAATAGCCACCCATTTACGGATGACGTTTAACAAACCCCAAAGTTCATGAAGCAAGCATGAAGAAACTCAATACTCTCATGGTCTAAGGAATCATGCAAACGTTAACCATCTCTGTGTTATGTACCAATAAACTTGTGACGAATGAATCTCATAGCATAACATCATGCCGGGTCGATTCAACACAAATGTTCTCTTAACATTGTGACCTCAAGGTTGCTGACATAGACATGCCCATGATCAGGAAAACATAACCATCATGCAACACTTGAGCTAGTCTTAGAGGCCAGACTAGGAATACATTTTACCGTTTATTATTCCACACGTGCATATGAGTCTTCCTCCGAGCCTCGTGGTTATTGCAGACTCGAGAACCATAGCAGTTATAGCATGGAACACAAACATAATTATGAACTCGGAGATAAATAATATCATTTATTATTGCCTCTAGGGCATATCTCCTACAGACTCCCACTTGCACTAGAGTCTATAATCTAGTTAATGCTAATGCACTTTACACCTGTGGCACACCGGTGTAAATATGCTTCGCTTGTGGTATAGCCTGATGTCCAACGGATCTGACGACTTCAGTTCCGTGTGTATCTTTGCATGTCCTTGCGTTTTCACGTTTTCACAAAATTCATATTTTGTGTGGACTTGGCTTTGTATGTATGTGAATCACAGGTCGAACCTGGATTCCTCAGACTGAGTTTTGGAGCAACTACCTGCAGTAGTGTCCCATTGTCAAAAGCCATCTTGGAACTATACTAAGTTCATGAATGAACTATATGATTCAACATCTTCTTTGTCGCTTCTAAAGCGTCAACATACTTAGCCCTTGTTATAGAATTTGCCACATTAACTAGTTTGAACAAATTCCAACTAACTGTGCCACCACAATGTGTGTTACACAAAACCCTTAACTTAAATCGAAAATCGCACGGTGAAAAGATGAAGACTATCGATGTAACATTTTACAACGAACTCTTCATGATCTCCGCTTGCAAGAAAACATATCATCAGTACTTACTCTAGTACTCAATGACATCTTTCACTGTTGTCCCACGATCAGTACTTTGATCACTTTAGTATCCATACTCGCAACACCATGGGAGTATCGGACATATCTGGTTGTTTTACATACCATGGAATACATGATTAATCCAAACACAAAAGTGTGTGGAATCTGCATCATGTATTTTACTCATCAGTGTTTTGGGACACCGAGTCTTGCAAAAACTCTTTCCATGTGACTTTGGCAAGAATCACTCCTTGGCGTTTTAAATGCTAAAAGGTTTTAGCATCTTGTCAATATGTATTCATTGCTTAGCCCCATTAGGTAAATCTATCTCCATAGATCATCATGCCTAATATTGAGGCTATTTAGCCTAAGCACTTCATCGAAAAACTATTTCAAATGAAGTCCTAATTTGTGTCAAGAAATTTATTTCCAATTACCAATGTGCCAAGCACATAAGGTTTTTAGAAATATAATTACGCTCCCACTTACTTTCTTGAATTACAAGCATCTTCGTTACCCATTGATAAAGTCAAAACCCCTTTGACCATTTCATCAAAACCCGAAGATTCCAACTCCATTTTGCTCTCTTCTGTCCATTGCTGGAACTCTGAAGTTTGCATACCTACTAGCATCCTCTGGATCGACAAATTACTTTGGACTGTATCATATACAAGTCCTAGCTTTCATTTCCATCAGATGGAAATCCTTTTATCATCCATGTTTCATATCTCATGATTGAAATATGTATTAATTTCTAGTTCAACCCAAACCGACTTTAAGCATCGCTATGATGAAAACAACCTCATCGTAGTCAACTCTTGAACTTGTTATTCCAACAAGTCGAGCTTTATGGATAAAACATTTTATCCGTATCAGTTTTAAGTTCCATAAATATTCTTTAGACTCTAAGTCTTCCGAAAGGTGTATCAAGGTTTTAATCTTGAATCACTTATATGGAAACTAACTCGGGTTGTATTGGCATTTAGCCAATTCTGGAGTCAGGGCCCATCAACGCTTCCTTGTGTATCGTAGGTATAATGTTGTCTAACAACAATATCTCGTTTGCGCACCTGAGAGGTTTGCACGAGCCTTGCCTACGTGGTTCAGCTGCAAGTTCGACCGAAGTTCATACATTTTATTGTAGAGACTTCCGTATCAGTCGTGGTAGGAAACTCTGGAATTACTTCCAAGGTCTCTTTCCTTTGATCTGATGACGTAGATACTGTTTATCTCGTCGAGTTGCACTATTCTCCCACTCACCTTTTTGAAAGAACCATTCTCTTTAAAAGCACACCGTTTTCGCGGCAAAACTATTTGCCTCGGTATAGTGAGGGAGGAATACCCAACATTTTGGTATAACCTACAAAGTAGCACTTGTCTGATTTGGAATAGGTTTGTAACCTTTTACACAAGCCCCATATTCCAAATGTTAAGAAAACATATAACATGGTTGGGCGTACCATACCATGGCTTCATTTCAACAGACCCGATGTAGCTCTTTTCAGTGTAAAAGCCGCAGTCTCTAAAGCATCACTTTAAAAGGGATAATGGCAAATTTATTTATGTCATCTTTCACCTTACCATGTCATAAATGGTTTGATTACATCTCCACAGACTTTCCACTTGCAGTGGTGTTCCGGGAGGTGCAAGTTATGAAACCCCTTTCACAACTCATCAGACATTCGCTAAACATGTAACTCAAATATTCCTTTGTGCAATCAAATTGCAGAAACATAATTTTCTTGTTACAATAACTTCTACTTCATTTTTGAGAACCTTTCGAATGATTTCAAAAGATCCAGACTTACGTCTCATCAAGTAAATATCCATATATCTACTTGAGTCATTTCTGAAGATAAATAAATCCACCACTAACAACACTTATCGGACTACACACATCAAATGTATGATCACTAGTAAGTTTGTTGTTCGTTCCTTATGGCCTGTGAACGGTATTTTAGTCACTTCACTTTTCGGAGGAAAGTTGCAAGTGTCAGATGATTCAAAATCAAGAAGACTTCAAAATCCATCATAGTGGAATTTTCCATGCGGTTTCTCCAATGTGACCAAATGTAGTGCCACACTTGTGTGGTATTCTTTTAGTCTTGCGACATTTAGCGTCAGTGTTATGGATGTATCATATTACCATCAATATTCATAACATACATGCCATCTTGGATGGAAGCATGGCCCTTCATGTTATTCATAATACTTAACAACAATTGTTGTTTTTATGAACAACTCTTTTGCAACAAACATTGTGCAATGGGCTAGAGTGTATGAAACTCTAAAATGAATTATGAAAGTAAACCCAGAGGTATTGTATTATTATCAATATTCATAACATACATCTCATTCATAATGAAAGTATGGCCCTTGTGTTATTCATAACATCGAACATAAAAAGTTCTCTTATGAACAACCTTCTTGCAAGATACCTTATGCAATGGGATAGAGTTTGTAAAAATCTAAATGAATTATGAAAATAAATACAGACGGCAATACACCGATGGAAGGTATAGTAACATTTACTATGTTCCCTGTGTATACCTTAACCTCATTTCTAGCTAGTCTTTCAGGCCATAGTAGTTCTTACATCGAGTTGCAACAGAATGCAATCGAGCGGGCAATTTTGTGATGAACTCACAATACCCAAGAATTAGTGATTAACATGTTTAACCATAATTCGCAAGAACTATATCTTTGACCAGCCTTCTATACATCAAAAACTTGTATGACATTCATACATGAGCTGGATATTCCAGTCTTCTTTCCTTTTGCCTTTATACTTCTAACAGTTTAACTTTTAGTATTTCTCCTACTCTCAGAAGAAGCACCCAACTTAAGAGTGGCATTAGCCCCGGACTTCCTAGGCGTGTAAGTCATACTAACACCCTTTGGACACTTCCTTTCTCTTTAAGTTGTTGTTTTATTCACCTTTCATTATATGACAGGCGTTCTTATGGATCCCTTTCCCAACAGTCAAATGCATAGTAAACACTTTTACTAATACTTGCAAACAAACATTTCTTTGTTTGTATCTGAAAATAATTTTCAGTTCCATGAATATCATATAACTATCCCAACTTTCGAAGTTTGGGTTTCATGGAAGCAAACATATTCCACTTGACTGTAACAGAATTCTAGCTTTTGGATCGAAGGACGAGAATCACATGATCCATAGCATTAGCGGGAGGATACGGAAAGCATGCGATAGGACAATGTCCTTCTCGGCACTTTTGAGGACAATCCTCATATTACGTTACCAATCGTAAAGTTTTAACCAGATATTTAACAGCTATTCAATTTTAATAGGGAAGGTGGAAATGCGAGCCATTATTCTACAACTATTATGCAAGAAACACTTAGACAGTGTTCATAATTAATTGCACTGAGAATTAAACATGTTAATTCAACAGTGCGCTCCCACTCAAATCAATATCTCTCACAATTAATTTTGAGTGATACAAAATCCAGACTTCAATTCATCGCCATAGAATCATCATCTCATAACGGGAATTTTAATCGGTAGGCCAACTTGCCGATCACATCTCTATGTGACTCTTGCTCATCTTTCGATGCGTGTGTTCCGAGCTCAGGACGATCCTGCCATGAACGTCAAGACAACCAAGTGATCTTGCTGCGAGGTCTGACCTCACCCGCCTCACACTTCTCTAATCGTTCGTACCCATGCATCCATGGCGCACCCCGAAAAGATAGGTGCCGTGACGGTGCTACACTTGGGAGAACACTAACTACTTGATATTTTAAGTGAGAGATCACCCTAATAAAAGCGACTACCGCGCAATCAAGAAGGGTGCATCATAAGGGATAAACATCTCAGGCAATTCATAATAGCATGATATGGTATAGCCCTTTCTGACGGAGAAGTATTTCATTTCTTCGTCTTCGGCATTCGCGTCGGTGGTCACCTTCACGAAGATTGCCACCACCTTGTCGATGCACCAGATAATATTGTTATCTCTATAGCTAACAAAATAATGCATTACAACAAGGTTGACACGCAGGTCATTAAAGTGCAATCATATGGCTCCAGCCATCATGCCGAATCATGACACGCAGGTCATGTTAATCAAATTACATCATATATTCATCTCATACATAATCGAATTAGTATGAGCACTGCTATACCACATCACATGCACATCCTGCAAAACCAAGTTAGACGCCTCTAATAGGTTTATGCAAAAATTTATTTTACGTGGCTTCTAAGGTTTTGACTTAAACCGCAGCTACCAACGTTTTATCATCAAGTATGATTATTCAAGTTGCTACATTAACATCTCGGGGTGTATGAAACACGGGATAATTAAATCTCGAGCCCCATACTAAACTTGTCATACGCATGACCCCCGTGCAGATCATATCTGCAATGCCCTTTCATCTGCGAATTTCATCTTTCTTTTGACTACGGCAGAACCCAAAGAACTGATAGCACTTCCATGATCAATCAGGATCACGGATTGCCAGAACTTTGTCAAATTCCACCATGCTGTCTCGAGATTGAGCAAACGCAAATTCTAGGGAAGCAACAAGAACCTCGGGTAACAGATTTCATCTGTCACCCGCATAAATAATTTTCAGCAATAGATCTCATCTACTACCTAATTATATTATGCAATACCCATACATCTCCATGCATTCTAGATCGAAACCTGCATCTACGCATAGCACGACTCTTGATGCCACTGTAGGGGAACGCAGCAGAAAACAAAAAATTTCTGACCTACGCACCAGCCCAGGACCACTATGGAGACTGCATACATGGTTTGATCTTTTTCGTTACCGACTCGTAGCGCAGCGGGAAGTAGAGTCGATGACGATCGGCGGTGCAGATCCCCGCAGCTAGGATTTACAACCTCCCAACCGCGAGGATGTATACCCTCATCTGCTCCTCAGACAGCCCTCCGGGAGGCGGTCGAACAGCCCCCCGGACGGTGTCGCGGACAGCCCTTCGGGAGGACCTTCGAAACTCGAACGGTCACTCGGACAGCCCTTCGGGAGGACCTTCGAAACTCGGACGGTCACACGGACAGCCCTTCGGGAGGCACTCACGAACTAAGACCGAAACTACGATCTCTCTACAGAGTTGCACACATACGGTGTCATCTATCCGGCAGGGCTTCGCCGTCCAGAACTAGTTCCTGCCGGAACACAGACAGCCTTACGGCTCTACGAAACTCTTTTCGTGGGAGGGAGAGAAGAAGCCAGATAATGCATGGCATGTGTATGAGAGCAAGGGATGAGTGTGGAGGGCTGCCCCTCCACCTCTGTTTATAGGAAATCCCAAGGGGGTAGGGTAGTTTCACAAAAAACCCAAAATGCACATGAATGAAGTCCTTCCACAAGGACCTAGGAGTGAAACCAAGGAACTAGAGGGTCCCCAAGGGGGGATACCCCATGTGGCCGGCCACACCCCCATGAGGGGCCCCAAAAATGGCTCCTATCCATCCATGTCATCCCCAAGATCTTTTGGAGCAAAGCCCCAAAAGGTGGCTTTCCATAAAGTAACCATAAAGCTGATTTTCACTATTCACGACGACATTTTTCAGCGTCTGATCGAACTGAAAATATTTATGTGGGCTAAGAACATTTCCAGTACCCACTAAAATGATTTTCAACGCGTTCCGAAACAATTCCGGTTTTAGTGATTTTCATCTGCGAAACGCATCTGAAGTGGCTCCGGCAGCTCCGGAACATTTCCGGTTTTTATCTCAGAAAATTCCAAAAAGCTTCCAGAATGATTCTGGCATCCTCCAAGAATTATCAGGCATGTGCCGAAACCAATTTGACTTAATGGTGTATCCCGAAACAACTTTTCGGTATCATCGAAACTTATCCGATGACCTCTCTCTGCGGTACGATTCCGCTGTCCGAAACTTTTCGGTGTCCGAAACTTTTTCGGTGATTTTCTCTCAGACTCCCTGTCTAGTATTCAGCAAATAGATGACCCTTAAGCGTGTGACCCTATAGGTTCGGTGAAGTATAGACATGACCCAGAACCCCTTCCGATCAATGATCAACATCGGAGCCGTGGACACCCATATTGACCCCTATACCCACACGAATAAATATTCGAGTGAACCTCCAGTTGCCGTGTGCTATTCCTGTTGCTTCGCGATATGTTACAAATACCCGAGGTGAGACATGTTGGCATTCCTGTGGATCAACAACTTGTCCACTATGCTAGCTACCTCGTTACCGGTATTGTTCTCTTTTCTCGTTATCGTGTTCCGGCATCCCCGTGATCAAATCACAAAGTGTCTGGCCAGACGATGATGGATACCGTAACACCGAGAGGGCCCAGAGATATCTCTCCATCGTCGGAGGAGCAAATCCCAATCTTGAGCTATCAAGTTACTTGACACACTTTTCCATGAACCCGTAAGCCGCCGTAATAGCCACCCATTTACGGATGACGTTTAACAAACCCCAAAGTTCATGAAGCAAGCATGAAGAAACTCAATACTCTCATGGTCTAAGGAATCATGCAAACGTTAACCATCTCTGTGTTATGTACCAATAAACTTGTGACGAATGAATCTCATAGCATAACATCATGCCGGGTCGATTCAACACAAATGTTCTCTTAACATTGTGACCTCAAGGTTGCTGACATAGACATGCCCATGATCAGGAAAACATAACCATCATGCAACACTTGAGCTAGTCTTAGAGGCCAGACTAGGAATACATTTTACCGTTTATTATTCCACACGTGCATATGAGTCTTCCTCCGAGCCTCGTGGTTATTGCAGACTCGAGAACCATAGCAGTTATAGCATGGAACATAAACATAATTATGAACTCGGAGATAAATAATATCATTTATTATTGCCTCTAGGGCATATCAATCTCCGGTAAGGTCCCTCGGTAGGAGTTCAAAGTAATTTCTGAGAGATGCAGATCTAGGCATTCGATGTGATTGTTATATTGTATCACCTTATCCACCACTGGGCCTAATCTTATCTGCAAAAGAAGAAAACGTGTTAGTGCCTACATGCAGTTTTGAACATTACTACAGGCCTAGCTATTTGGTTTGCAGGATTTGTGAAATGCACTAACATGCCATCTTCGATCTGACATGATTAACATGGGCATTTGATTACATTCTAGAAAAATGTAGCCTGATAACCCACAAGTATAGGGGATCAATTGCAACCTCTTTCGATAAGTAAGAGTGTCGAACCCAACGAGGAGCTAAAGGTAGAACAAATATTCCCTCAAGTTCTATCGACCACCGATACAACTCTACGCACGCTTGACGTTTGCTTTACCTAGAACGAGTATGAAACTAGAAGTACTTTGTAGGTGTTTTCGGATAGGTTTGCAAGATAATAAAGAGCACGTAAATAAAAAGTAGGGGCTGTTTAGATATAGACACAATAAAGTTAGTATAGCGAGTGTGGAAAAGTGGTGGTAGGAGTCGCGAAATTGTCCCTAAGAAATTGACCACTTTACTAGACCGATCGCAAGTTTTATGTGGGAGGCCACTGCTAGCATGTCATCCCTGACTTGGAATTCTATGCACTTATGATGGGAACTATTAGCAAGCATCCGCAACTACTAACGTTCATTAAGGTAAAACCCAACCATAGCATTAAGATATATTGGTCCCCCTTCAATCCCGTATGCATCAATTTCTATGCTAGGTAGAAGCTTCTGTCACTCTTGCCCTCCAATACATAGTCCTATCAATATACAACTAACCCTATGGTGTGATCCACGCGCGCGCTCATATGATGGGCACCAAAGGACAACAACATAACCACAAGCAAATTAAATCAATCATAGCAATTCATCAACCGCTGATAGGACAACGAAAATCTAATCAGACATCATAGGATGGCAACACATCATTGGATAATCATTTGAAGCATAAAGCACCATGTTCAAGTAGAGGGTACAGCGGGTTGCGGAGAGTGGCCCGTTGTAGATAGAGGGGGGGAGGTGATGGAGATGTTGGTGAAGATGGCAGAGGTGCTGGTGAAGATCGCGGTGATGATGATGGCCCCCGGCGGCGTTCCAGCGCCACCGGAAGCGAGGGGGAGAGAGCCCCCCTCCTTCTTCTTCTTCCTTGACCTTCTCCCTAGATGGGAGAAGGGTTTCCCCTCTGGTCCATGGTCTCCATGGCATGGGAGGGGCGAGAGCCCCTCCGAGATTGGATATGTCTCTCTGTCTCTCTCTCTGTTTCTGCGCTCTCTGATTCTGCCCTGGCACCATTTCTTTTATATCCGGAGATCCATAACTCCGGTTGGGTTGAATCTTTCGCCAGATTTTTCTCATAAAATTAGCTTTCTTGCGGCAAAAGAAGAGCGTCAACCACCTTACGGGGTGCCCACGAGGGTCCAGGGCGCGCCTGCCCCCTGGGGCGCGCCGCCTGCCTCGTGGCCCCCTCGGGCACCGTCTCGCGTTGATTTTACTTCCCAAAAATCATAAATATTCCAAAATAATGCTCCGTCCGTTTTTATCCCGTGTGGACTCCGTTTGAATATGGGTTTCTGCGAAACATAAACATGCAACAAACAGGAACTGGCACTGGGCACTGGATCAATATGTTAGTCCCAAAAATAGTATAAAAAGTTGCCAAAAGTATATGAAAGTTGTAGAATATTGGCATGGAACAATCAAAAATTATAGATACGACGGAGACGTATCAGTATCCCCAAGCTTAATTCCTGCTCGTCCTCGAGTAGGTAAATGATAAAAAAGATAATTTTTGATGTGGAATGCTACCTAGCATAATCTTGATCATGTATCTAATCATGGCATAAATATTAAGACATGAGTGATTCAAAGCAATAGTATATCATTTGACATAAAAACAATAATACTTCAAGCCTACTAATAAAGCAATCATGTCTTTTCAAAATAACAAGGCCAAAGAAAGTTATCCCTACAAAATCATATAGTTTGGCTATGCTCCATCTTCACCACACAAAATATTCACATCATGCACAACCCCGATGACAAGCCGAGCAATTGGTTCATACTTTTTAAGGCGCTTCAGCTTTTTCAACCCTCACGCAATACATGAGCGCAAGCCATGGATATAGCACTATAGGTGGAATAGAATATGATGATGGGGGTTATGTGGAGAAGACAAAAAAGGAGAAAGTGTCACATCGACGCGGCTAATCAACGGGCTATGGAGATGCCCATCAATTGATGTCAATGTGAGGAGTAGGGATTGCCATGCAACGGATGCACTAAGAGCTATAAGTATATGAAAGCTCAAACTGAAACTAAGTGGCTGTGCATCCAACTTGCTTGCTCATGAAGAGCTAGGGCATTTGAGGAAGCCCATCGTTGGAATATTCAAGCCAAGTTCTATAATGAAAATTCCCACTAGTATATGAAAGTGATAACTCAAGAGACTCTCTATCATGATGAACATGGTGCTACTTTGAAGCACAAGTGTGGTAAAAGGATAGTAACATTGCCCCTTCTCTCTTTTTCTCTCATTTTGTTTTTGTTTTTTTGGGCCTTCTCTTTTTTTGGCCTTTCTCTTTTATTTTTATTTTTTTTCATCCGAAGTCTCGTCCCGATTTGTGGGGGAATCATAGTCTCCATCATCCTTTCCTCACTGGGGCAATGCTCTAATAGTGATGATCATCACACTTTTATTTACTTACAACTCAATATTACAACTTGATACTAGAACAAAGATATGACTCTATATGAATGCCTCCGGCGGTGTACCGGGATGTGCAATGATCTAGTGTAGCAATGACATCAAAAAACGGACAAGCCATGAAAACATCATGCTAGCTATCTTACGATCATGCAAAGCAATATGCCAATAAATGCTCAAGTAATGTATATGATGATGATGGAAGTTGCATGGCAATATATCTTGGAATGGCTATGAAAATGCCATAATAGGTAGGTATGGTGGCTGTTTTGAGGAAGATATAATGAGGCATATGTGTGATAGAGCGTATCGTATCACGGGGTTTGGATGCACCGGCGAAGTTGGCACCAACTCTCGTGGTGAGAAAGGGCAATGCACGGTACCGAAGAGGCTAGCAATGATGGAAGGGTGAGAGTGCGTATAATCCATGGACTCACATTAGTCATAAAGAACTCATATACTTATTGCAATAGTTTATTAGCCCTCGAAGCAAAGTACTACTACGCATGCCCCTAGGGGGATAGATTGGTAGGAAAAGACCATCGCTCGTCCCCAACCGCCACTCATAAGGAAGACAATCAATAAATAAATCATGCTCTGACTTTGTTACATAACGGTTCACCATACGTGCATGCTACGGGAATCACAAACCTCAACACAAGTATTTCTACAATCCACAACTGCCCACTAGCATGACTCTAATATCACCATCTTTATATGGCAAAACTATTGCAAGGAATCAAACACATCATATTCAGTGATCTACAAGTTTTATGTAGGATTTTATGACTAACCATGTGAATGACCAATTCCTGCCATCTCTCTAAATAGATATAAGTGAAGCAAGAGAGTTTAATTCTTTCTACAAAAGATATGCCCATGCTCTAACAAATATAAGTGAAGCAAAAGAGCATTCTACAAATGGCGGTTTTTAGTGTAAAGAGAAACAGGCAATCCAAACTTCAAATGATATAAGTGAAGCACATGAAGCATTCTATAAAGCCATACTCAAAGAATATAAGTGAAGTGCAATGAGCATTCTATAATTAAACCAAGGACTATCTCATACCAGCATGGTGCATAAAAGAAAAAAGAAAACTAAATGCAAAAGACGCTCCAAGATTGCACATATCGCATGAACGAAACGAATCCGAAAACATACCGATATTTGTTGAAGAAAGAGGGGATGCCTTCCGGGGCATCCCCAAGCTTAGACGCTTGAGTATCCTTGAATATTTACTTGGGCTGCCTCGGGCATCCCCAAGCCTGAGCTCTTGCCTCTCTTCCTTCTTCTCACATCAAGACCTTCTCGATCATCGAACACTTCATCCACACAAAACTTCAACAGAAAACTCAGTAAGATCCGTTAGTATAATAAAGCAAATCACTACTCTAAGTACTGTTACAAACCAATTCATATTTTGTTTTTTCATTAGAGCTACTGTAATATAACTTTTCCATGGCTTAATCCACTGATAGGAATTGATACTTTCATCAAAACAAGCAACCTATGCATCAAAAACAGAATCTGTCTAAAACAGAACAGTCTGTGATAATATGAACATTCACCATACTTCTGATACTTGAAAACTTCTGCCAAAATTATGAAAAATAAACAATTTGTATAAAAATACAGTGCAAAAAGTTTCAGAACCATTTGACGTTCCAGTAAAAAATGTAAAATCGCGCACTACAGCCAAAGTTTCTGTCCTGCACCGCACAAACCAACAAGCATTGTAAACATCCTAAAGGCAAACCTTGGCACATTATTTTTATAATACAATGGAATTGTACAAGGGGATAATTATTTTTGTTGGAAAGTTTCTGTATTCAAGATTCACAAAGTTTCCGTGAGCATGAACAAAGTTCAATGCTAGCTCCCACTTTAACAATGCTCGTCTTTCTCACTTTCACTTTCCTTTTTGAAAAGTTTTAGGTTCCCCTCTTTATTTTATTTTTGTTTTTAAACTTTATAAAAGCACTCAACAGAAATAAACGACTCTCTAAAACTTCCGGGTTGTCTCCCTGGCAGCGCTTTCTTTAAAGCCATTAAGCTAGGCATATAGTGCTCAAGTAGTGAATCCACCCGGATCCCAAGGTATATCAAAGCCAATTTTAATTAACAATGATTTGTAATTTAGTAGTGAGCACAAAGTAACATATATCATGCAACAACAAAGTCTAACTCTCTTCCTATGCATCGGCATGTCATAAAAGAACAATTCACGCACACCTAGTAAAGGCCAATGCATAGTATAAGCAGTTTCTTGCAATTTTAACATATTGGAAACATAGAGAGGTGGAGATATAGTTCCTCTCTCATAATAATTGCAAGTAGGAGCAGCAAGTACATGCATATTACATTCATTAAAATCATCACGTGCAACGGTAAAAGGCAACCCATCAATATAATCCTTAATAAGGGTAAACTTCTCCGATATAGTGTAGTTGGGAGAATTCAAAAAGATAATAGGACTATCATGCGTGGGTGCAATAGCAACAATTTCATGTTTAACATAAGGAACTATAGCAAGTTCATCTCCATAAGCATAATTCATATTGGCATCTTGGCCACAAGCATAGCAAGCATCATCAAAAAGGGATATTTCAAGAGAATCAATGGGATCATAATAGTCATCATAGCAATCATCCTTCGGTAAGCATGAAGGGAAATTAAACAATGTATGAGTTGAAGAGTTACTCTCATTAGAAGGTGGGCACGGGTAGCTAATCCGCTCTTCCCCCTTTTCTTCCTCGCTCTCCTCATCATCTTTTTCATCTAATGAGCTCACAGTTTCATCAAATTCTTCTTCCCTAGATTCCTGCAAAATATTAGTCTCGTCTTGGACAGTGGAGACTTTCTCAATAAAAGCATCAATATCGGAATTATATTCATAATTCTCATAGCAATATTTCAATATAGCAAAATTTTCAGGCCTATAAACATCATCATCAAAAGCTTCATACTTTTCAAACAAAGATTCAATTTCATAAGCACCCTTAAAAGCAAAAAATTCTTCTATTTGTTCCACATCATAGTAATCATATATACCATTAGCATAAGAAGCTAAGGTTTCATTATCATTAAATTTGCATGAAAAGGGAAGGTGTGGAGCCTTCATCCTAGAGCAACAAGTATAATCATATCTCAAGCATAGTTGCCTAGCATACCAACGCAACATATAAATTTGATCTCATAATAGTTTCCCTTTTTGAGTCAAGCGATAATCCCTAAAGTATTCACGTTGATCCAACGTGTCTCCCATTACATAATTGAATGAGGTTTTCTCAGGATTATCAAAGTGGTACATAATATTTTTCACATAATGATCATCGAGGGTTTTAGGAGGTTCCCCATCTCCATGAGCAGCAAGTACACCTAATTTTTTTTGGTATTTCGGGTTCCATATCCATAACTAAAGATAGAGAACAAGTAAGAACAGCAAATGAAAATTACTTAGTGATAAAGGTAGACTCCCCGGCAACGGCGCCAGAAAAAGGTCTTGATAACCCACAAGTATAGGGGATCAATTGTAGCCTCTTTCGATAAGTAAGAGTGTCGAACCCAACGAGGAGCTAAAGGTAGAACAAATATTCCCTCAAGTTCTATCGACCACCGATACAACTCTACGCATGCTTGACGTTTGCCTTACCTAGAACGAGTATGAAACTAGAAGTACTTTGTAGGTGTTTTCGGATAGGTTTGCAAGATAATAAAGAGCACGTAAATAAAAAGTAGGGGCTGTTTAGATAAAGACACAATAAAGTTAGTATAGCGAGTGTGGAAAAGTGGTGGTAGGAGTCGCGAAATTGTCCCTAAGCAATTGACTACTTTACTAGACCAATAGCAAGTTTTATGTGGGAGAGGCCACTGCTAGCATGTCATCCCTGACTTGGAATTCTATGCACTTATGATTGGAACTATTAGCAAGCATCCGCAACTACTAATGTTCATTAAGGTAAAACCCAACCATAGCATTAAGATATATTGGTCCGCCTTCAATCCCGTATGCATCAATTTCTATGCTAGGTAGAAGCTTCTGTCACTCTTGCCCTCCAATACATAGTCCTATCAATATACAACTAACCCTATGATGTGATCCACGCGCGCGCTCATATGATGGGCACCAAAGGACAGCAACATAACCACAAGCAAATTAAATCAATCATAGCAATTCATCAACCACCGATAGGACAACGAAAATCTACTCAGACATCATAGGATGGCAACACATCATTGGATAATAATATGAAGCATAAAGAACCATGTTCAAGTAGAGGGTACAGCGGGTTGCGGGAGAGTGGACCGCTGTAGATAGAGGGGGGAAGGTGATGGAGATGTTGGTGAAGATGGCGGAGGTGTTGGTGAAGATCGCGGTGATGATGATGGCCCCCGGCGGAGTTCCGCGCCACCGGAAGCGAGGGGGAGAGAGCCCCCCTCCTTCTTCTTCTTCCTTGACCTTCTCCCTAGATGGGAGAAGGGTTTCCCCTCTGGTCCATGGTCTCCATGGCGTGGGAGGGGCGAGAGCCCCTCCGAGATTGGATCTGTCTCTCTGTCTCTCTCTGTTTTTGTGCTCTCTGATTCCGCCCTGGCACCGTTTCTTTTATATCCGGAGATCCATAACTCCGATTGGGTTGAATCTTTCGCCCAGATTTTTCTCATAAAATTAGCTTTCTTGCGGCAAAAGAAGAGCGTCAACCGCCTTACGGGGTGCCCACGAGGGACCAGGGTGCGCCTGCCCCCCTGCCTCGTGGCCCCCTCGGGCACCGTCTCGCGTTGATTTTACTTCCCAAAAATCATAAATATTTCAAAATAATTCTCCGTCCGTTTTTATCCCGTTTGGACTCCGTTTGATATTGGGTTTCTGTGAAACATAAACATGCAACAAATAGGAACTGGCACTGGGCACTGGATTAATATGTTAGTCCCAAAAATAGTATAAAAAGTTGCCAAAAGTATATGAAAGTTGTAGAATATTGGCATGGAACAATCAAAAATTATAGATATGACGGAGACGTATCATAGCCTTCTTCACAAGAGGTTGGAGTGGATGAAAAGTTCCCTAAGAAAACTAGTACAGATGAATCCAAAGGAGAAATGCTTATTGAATGTAACCACATGGATCAAGCAACCAATATGGGGGGGCATGTATGTACTGAAATCCTCCAAAAGAACCTTCAGAAATCGTAGTACATTGTCATTGTAAACTTGGAAAAAGGTGTCACAAATTGAAGTCCCTTATGGTTAACATTTAACAGGAAAGGAACATCACCTCGATATATAGCTTCTCCAGGCACGGAAAGCATCTCAGGAAACTGACAACTTGCTCCAGGTCGGGCCCGATAGATTCTAGTGCCAAGACCTTCACTGTGCGCAGTTTCAGGGTCAAGCTTGTCGGAATCATTTTCTGAATGACAGACGAACAAACATGAAAAAATGTTAATTTGTAGAAGGAGAGGTAGAAGGCGGTTGTTGTACCTGAACGGGTGTGGATCCAATAACAAGTTTGGAGTATTTGTCAGACGAGTAGCCCACCACTGTCAATTTCGGCGCAAAACTGACATTAATTCTTGTTGGACCTTCTTGATCAACTATAATTAATCTCTCAAGTGCAGGTGTGTCTTGGATGACCATACCGTGGTCCACCTTTTGTGATGTCTTCTTGCCGCACCAGCAACACACATAAATAGTCCGGAGATTCATGGAGGTGATGTGGAAGGTACTCAACCCATTGATCGCCTGAAGAAGAAGGTACTCGAGTGCAGTACAGCCACGGAGCAGGCGCTCCATGTCACCCTTTGAGAGGGAGACGGCGACGAGCTCGAGATGCTCCAGTTGTGGTATAATAAGAGCGGGCGCGTCATTAAGGGGCGGGAAATGGCAGTTCCTGAACTTGGCGACGCGGAGCATGGGCGCGAGGCGGAGTGCGGGCGTTGGCAGCGACCGCATATGCCCATCATCAAAAGTGAGCTCCTCGAGATGATCTAGGGCGGGGGATCGGAACCAGTCGTCAAGCTTGGCTCGGTCCTTGCTGTTAGAATGGAACTTGCCCATTCTAAGGCCTTTGGTTGGGCCAAGGTGACTGCCGAGGATCTTGGAGAACGCATCCAAGCTTTTGCGATAGCCATGATAGAGCTCATGGGTGTCGATGAGGTCGAGAGGGCTGGAGTTCCATAGGGGGCGCCACCGCCGGGAAAGGAGGGTTGTCTGCGCCCCATATTTGATTGGGAGGAGGGAGATGATGACTCTCAACATATCATCGGGGAGGCTGCTGATTAAGTCTAGGCCTGCTGGAGTCGCTTGCAGTTCTAGCTCACCCCGCCTCCGCTTGTTGGCAGCCCCGTTCTCCATCTCCGGAGTCTCCTTGTCAGCGGCGCTTTCTGATAGAAATGGGAGTACAGTGAATATTTAGTTAAAACAGGGCAATAGAAAAGTGTAATGGTAACTAGAAGTTATTAGGTAGGAATATAGTAAGAAAAGGGAATAACAATTGGTTGCTTAAATACTACACAATTCATTTGACATTGCTGGGTAAGTCAACATATGTATATAGTTGAAAAGAAAACTTACTTCGAACAAAGTCTGGATGGATGATTTTATCGGGGAAGTTAGCATATATCTCATGACCAGGCCCTTCTATGTGCAGTGCAATTTTAGTGCCAGCTTTCAGTACATAAAACTTTGCAATTTCATTCCAAAAGCCAATGCCAAAATAGGAGTCACCACGTTCATCAAGTCTTATAGTAGCAACGATTGTAAATCCATGGTTTGTGTGCAGTATGACATTCGTGGAGCCTTGATGTATGTAAAGGGAAAAATTGTGCACTACATAATCTGTTGCATAGCGAGGGATGGCCTGCAAAAAATGGTAGGATTGTTAAAGAAAATATGGTAACATGCAAATATGGGCCCAAATTGAAAGAACTGTACAACAGTTGAAATCGAAGGACAAAAGTCTATAATTAAACAGATAGGGTAAACATGATGTCATGGAAATATAAGAGTAATTGAAAGAACAATACATCATTAATTTGCCTAATATAGAAAGAAGAGGGGGAAAATCCCCTTTGACGTATATGGTGCATGTGGCACCTTTTATCCAAATGTAGCAATATTTAGAATATGTTCAGGAAAGTAGGCAATGCCAACTGATTTAGGGTGAGATTGAACATACCGCGCGCGTCCTCAAGTTATCTGGTACGATGAGATGGAATCTCTGGCGGCCGTCGCCAAGTCTTGAAGTGTCGGCGCACTGTACATTCTATGAATGAAAGAAAACCCTCCAATCAGCTCGAATAAAAATGAATTCACGGCGATTTCCGCCGGGTGATTAAAGGAGGCAGATTAATTGGGATAAGAGATGAGATAATATCTCGTTAAATTAGTTACCTTGTCGTCCATGAGAAAGAACACTCAGTACGGCAGATTCCCCAACCGAGCGGAGCTGGGTCGACCGCGAGCAGCGTCGAGAAAGTCGATGGCGATAGGCGGCGGCAAGCGGAAGTGGAGAAATGCAGTGGGCTTTGCCGGCAGCCTGGCGGTGGCGGCAGGCGTCGACCTAAGTGTTTACCGCCGCGATAGGCCATGGCATAGACGCGAAGGAGCTTGTGCAGGTGTGAATGGGGAACGTACCGGAGGGGCCGAGGCGGTGGCTGGCAGGGTGAGGGTTTTTGTGACGTGGGGATGGTGAGGGTTTTCTTTTTTCTTTTTTTAATTGGGTGGTGAGGGTTTTCTGTCCCACAAAGAATTTTGGGGCGACAGTTTGCTAGAGCGAACCGTGTGTGATTAACGTAGCTGGCAAAATGAAAGTCATTGCACATGGTTCCAATTTTGGGAACCAATTGGAACCGTGTGTGTTTGACGTACTACCTACGTCCTGGTTTACTGGTCCCCCGTTGTAATTTTTACCAAAATTTGGCGAAATATTTAACATACTCAGACATAGATAATAAGCGAACACGTACATAAGCATAGTTCAACCATAAGTACATAGTTCAACCGTCAGTAAGCATACTCAAGCATACATAGTTCGATCCATCCCACATCTCATCTCATATGCGGCCGGCACGATCCTGAAGCTTCTCCAGGTACTCGGCGTATGCGTTGTGCGCCACCCTGCGAGAATACTTCTGCTTGAAGGAGCCAATGGCCCGTCCTCTTGCATGCGCCAGAACACTTAGATACGTGTCATGAATCTGGTGGTTGCAAAATGGGCATCCATAGCCGTCGTTCCAGGTCCTAATATGCCTGTTATGCATTCCCGCATAAAGCTCCCTCAGGATTCGCCTCTTGTACCTCCTCTGGGCATCTTCATCCTCGCTGTCCACATCGTCAGACAGCACCTATACAAATAGTAAAAGAAATTTGGCATCAAATCACTGATTACATGTTGTGAAGTAGGATTAGGAATTTATGGCTATTTATTTATACATATCCAGAGATTATGGTTCGACTTTTAAGCACAGTCCTCAATGTATAGACCAATCTTGAAGAAAATAATGGCACAAACATATGTAGGTCATTCAAAATCAATTGTCTAGTCCTGGCTCGGAATTATTAGCACGAACACTAACACTAGTCGGATTACTAGCAGAAATCATATGCACAGATGAAACAACTAATCACTTATCACTTGTACCATTCAAACAATCAATACACTACACGGATCTAACGAAACTTACTCAGATTTCATGGATTGGGAGAACATAACCACAGGATTTCTATTCCAAAAAGGGGGAGGCAGGAGTAACTAGAGAAACCCTATGATCTATTTGACACATAAACGGGTATAGATGACTAACCAGCTGTCCGTCGTCGTCGGAGTCGTCGCTGGAGCGGTCGTCGGAGTCGGTGTGGAACTCCGCCTCTGGCTGTGGAAGCTCGACGCCGTTGACGATGCCAGGGTGCAGCGATAACTCGCCGGCAGTGACGGCAACCTCCATCTCCATCTCCACGTCGTGCTTCGGTGCTTTAGCAGCCCCGGCGTCGCCACTCCCTCCGATGGGGCGCTTCGGCGGCATCCTCATACACTAGCGGCTTTGAGGACTGAGAGCGGCGTCGAGGATGCAAGCGGAGAGAGAGGATTGTGTGTGCGTAGCGAGGATGGGGGTGCGGCCGCTCGGGCACACCATTAATATGGAGTAATGGGAGTTGTGGGAGAGAGGCGGGCAGCGGTCAAACCGATGGCTCGCCTCCCCGGTGACCCTGCGCACCGGACTGCTGGCATGCCTACCAAAGTTTCACACAGCTACTTGCACGCCTCCTGATGACACTGCGCAGCGAGCACGCCTCCGTCAATTCACACACCTGCATGCACGCCTCCCCGTCTGCCTGCGCGGCGGACTGCTCGCATGCGTCCCGTCAACTCACGCCTGCTCGCACGCCACACGGGTCGGCGGCGGCATGTATATTGTTTTTCTATTTGGATGATTAATGCTATCGCTTTATTGCTTAACCGAAGCATGGCACGTATCCATCGTTGGTCTAACGCTCATGGTTTGAATAAATAATCCGTTTGGGATATTGGTTCCCAATTATTAATAATCTCCCGTCTGTAATTAGATAAAGATTATATCAAAACTGGTCTAAAATTGGACAAAAAAGTACAATGCCACTTTGTATTGGTGTCCATATGACAACACGATAAGTTTCATGAACTTCAAATAAGTTTTGGATGTACTAGAATTTAAAAATCAAGATTCTCAATGTTTGAAATTTGTTGCATGGGGAGTAAACATGCACCCAGTGTGACACATGTGTTTTTGCAATCCATTTAGGTGCACTGTCACGTGTGCATGTAGCTCAAATTTGATTTTTGCACATTATACCCATAGAAAATCAATCAATCAATGTACTAAAACGTCTTAATGATCTCTGTGATTTTTTTCAAATTAAAACGTCCCTCCTTTGGTAACATGTATGTTCACCTCGGGATAATTAATTTAACATGCATCATAGTTGTGGTGGATTCGCGGTGTGTGTGTGGGTGTGTGCGTCTGGGGGTGGCGGGTGGCTCACAGTACACTACGAGTTGTGAGCCACCATGTGGGTTGGCCGTTTTGTTAGGCAGGCTGGTGCCACATCAGAGTCGTGAAATCGTTATTTAAAACATTACACAACCCTTTCATACATAAATGTTTTGGCCACATGCAGTCGATGGTTGTCCTACACACCCCTCGATACTATACTCGCATGTGACGCTTTCTGTGGGCCCACGAGGTCGTCGTCCATCACTTTGACGAACAGCCGGCAGTGAGGTTAGTTTGACCAGCAAGGTAAAATCTTTTTTGTTTGTGTTATGGTGGTATATAGTACGCGTCGAAGAGGTGGGAGGGGACTAGCATATATACTATACGTATGTGTCCCTGAACAAGTACACCTTACTCATTGTCGGAACTTTTTGGTTACCGAGGCACGTGCCAAATCAAAATTGTGAATTTGGTTATTCAAACATCACACAACACCTTTTTGGGCCACATGCATATATATCCTAGCTAGGACACTCACGTGTGACGCTTCCATCTATGGGCCCACGAGGCCATCGTCGATGCATGCATGCATGCATCACTTTGACCTACATCGGGAGAGGTTAATTAATTTCACCATCGATGAGGATTCTTTTGGGTTGTACATATATTACGCCAGGAGCATATAGTATGCGGTGAATAGGGGGAAGGGGACCATCATATGTAGTACGCTTGATATGAACCTCGCTCTGTGTGGGTGCATGGTTTACGGTTTTTGAGGCATGTGGCACATCAAAGTTGTGCATTTTGGGTATTCAACATATATATGTTTGGCCCACATGCAAAGCGGTGGTGGTTGTCCTCTCGCACCCACTTAAGCGGTTATCAGCGGTATCGATGCTTTCCATCTGTGGGCCCGCTTGGTCCATCACTTCTTTTTGCCTGACAACAAGAGAGGTTAATTTGACTTAGGAGGGGATTATTATTTTTGCTCTGGGATGACATGCATGATACACTTTGAGCACACACACATGCATGTGTATGCATGAATCCCTCCCATTGAGTCGAAGTGGCTAGTACAACGACACCATCATGAACCGAGCTCCGCTCTTTGTGGGGAGCTAGTGTACAATTTTTGACACACGCGCTAGATCAATGTTGTGTATTCAAACATGCATGCACGCATCACCTCCATACATATGCATGTAGTGGTTGCCTTCAAACGATACACTCCCTCGCGTGGTTATCGGCGACAAGCCTATATATTCGTAGGCCCGCGTGGACATCCATGATCACCTTGACCAACAACAAGATAGGTTACCATGGCGGATTCTTCATTTGGTTTGTGTTATCATAGTATAGGTCATGGTGAGATTCAGACCTAGCTAATTAAGTTTGAGCGCATATACTATGCACGCATGCATGCATATATGAATCCCCGTCGTTGGCTTGAAGTGTGATGTAACATACATATGCATCGTCAACCTAACCCTCACTCAGTGTGGGGATTTCTAGTTCGAAATCACGGCGCCACATCAAAGTTGTTCCATTGTTACTCAAAAAACACACCTCTCCATACATATGTTTGGGCCACTCGCATGTAGTGGTTGTCTTCGGGGACTAGCTACTTGCGTGATTATTGGCGAGCTAGCCCATCTCCGGGCTCGCATGGACGGCCATCACTTTGACCAACAACAAGAGAGAGGTTGTACGACCAAGGTGGATTATTCTTGGTCCGTTTTATGATCCATCTTGGTAAGATATATGCCTCTCTGGCCCACCGACGGAAAGTGTGTGTGCGTGGGGGGGGGGGGTTGCTACATCGCACTTTGCTAGGTGAACCTCAGTTGGGGGGCATGGATTCATAGCTTAATTAGGATTCCCTTCGTGGCAACACGAGGTGGTGGGGGGCTGCTAGCTACTTCGCACTTTGCTAGGTGAACCTCGGTTGGGGGGAGGGGGCATGCTCATAGCTTAGGATTCCCTTCGTGCCGACACGAGGGGGGGCTGCTAGCTTCTTCGCACTTTGCTAGGTGAACCTCGGTTGGGGGGGGGCATGTGCATTCATAGCTTAGGATTCTCTTCGTGCCAACACGAGGGAGGGGTGGCTGCTAGCTACTTTGCACTTTGCTAGGGTGAACCTCAGTTGGGGGGGGGAGGGCATGCATTCATAGCTTAGGATAATACCACTATGAATGACTACATTTGGTTGCTGCATCTTGTAGTTAACACACCTTTCCATTTTTATTTAACCATAACCAGTGTACTTAGACCGGCACAATACCAGTTTGAATGACCATGTTTTCTTGTTGTTAAATGTTTGGCATGTTGCAGTTAGCACACCTTTCAACTTGTTTTGCTTTACTAGCGTGCTTAAACCTTCACACTGAAGCTATCTTTTGGAGATTATTTTGTTTGCCATGTGTAATTTTGGTTGATATTTAGCCTGTTGTGCTTAACATGCTTCTTGATGTACCTACACAGGAAAATTTTGGGAACGACTGCTGTTTTCCATCGAGGTTAGTTTCATCCCATGGCTTATATCTGCTCACTGTTCGGGATATCGGTAGCTGGTACCATATAGGCCGGCGGCTAATAAGGGACTAATCGGTGAATCGGACTTTTAACTGAATATATCTGCAACCCATTTTTCCTTAGGTTAACTAGGGCCATACGTAATCTATCTGAGGCTACATAGCAACATGCACTGTACTTAATGTCTAAATATGCAATCCTAGGCTACATAGCAACAAGGAAGAGTGTTACATTAATGTTCTAATGATGTCTAGATATACGTAGAAGAGCAGAAGCAGCAATAGCAACAACACAGCCCTGTTTGGATACTCAACTTAGCTAGAGGTTAGAGTTAGTTTCTAGCTCATTACTAACCCTGAACTAACTCCATCCAAAGAGTTGTTTGGACGGCAGGGTTAGATTGACAATAAATGCGCTAGGAGAAATAGCTCCAATTAGCACCTCTTGGGTTGGATACTAGTTTTTCTTGGGTGGGTTATGGATGCAACTAGCTCAAACTAGCCCTCATGTTTAGATATACTTTAGGGATATTTGATCCCGAACTAGCTCAAACTAACTGTAACCCGTGGATACAGCAGCAGATAATTTGTAAGAATGAACTAAACTCCTTCCGGCCCATAATATAAGATGTTAATTCATCTAATATGTGAGTATATTGGATGTTATAAGATACTCCCTCCGTTCCTAAATATTTGTATTTTTAGAGATTTCAAATTGACTACCACATACGGATGTATATAGACATATTATAAGAGTGTTGTACTACATCATTGTGCAGTTGCTGTTTAGCTTCTAATATTAACTTGGTGCTTTTAGGTACATATGTCATTGGTAAAGATCCGCGTTTCGACCCTTTCCACGTATGGGGTAATGAGGATATCGATGAACCAGCATCAAGTAAAGAAGCTGATAAATATTTTTAGTAAAATGGGTCCAAAGATGGCAATTAAACTATTTGTTTACACATTGTCCAAGACAACAACGAACTACATGATGGTAAGTAAGAACTCTGCAGCCTTCTTTTTACTGCCCATAATGAGTTGTGTTAGATGACAATGTCTGAATCTTTTTCCTTTGCAGTGGTTGCCAAAGCAGTTTACTCAAGATTACCTCTCAAACTACATGATTGGTGGGCATGCAAAGGTTAAAGTATTTCTACCAGAACACAATGATTATCTAGATGTTTTCATGAAGATCGTGAAGGATGGGCGGTCGGCCATCACAAGGGGTTGGACTAGAGTCGTGCGTGCCTTGTGCATGGAGGAGGGCACAATATGGGCATTCTGCTTCACCTTGTTCAGCAACCAGAATATATTTCGCCTCTTTCTTTACCGTCTTTAATAGTACAAGTATACAACTGTGGTTCATCATTCTTTATTTGGTTCTTATGTAATTCTTGAACATATGTGCCTATGAATCGAATAATGCATTGGTTGTTTGAACCTGATGGATATGAATAAAGTTGTAGCATACATTCAAATTCAAATCCAAATCCGGTACAATTTGGAAAAGCAGCAATTAAATTACCGTGAAATTACACTCTCCAGGTTGTTACCGCACACAAGGTTGGTAAAACACAAACATTTGCGATATGCACCTTCATCGGAGACGGTTCACAGAGAGGAAACGTGTGCAAGAGTGCACACAGTTGCCATTTGAAAGCGTGTGCGATGTCAGACAATATCACAAACGGTGCGGGAAAACTAAACGTTTTGTTAGTTGCCTTATCGTACATGATTCGCAACCATGAACTGTTTCTGATGAAGTATGCATCGTAAACGTTGCGCCACAGAATAGCGTGAGCGATAGTTTTCGTGTACGATGATGTTACGACGGTCCGACGTTTCGTAATCCTGTCCGACAATCGTACGACGATTAGCTAATCTTCTTAACGGTGAACCGTTTGTGATGCGCCGCGCATCATACACGTTCTATAATAGTGAACCGTTTGTGATGGGCTGCGCATCGTAAACGTAGCACCACAGAATACCGACTGCGATGGCAATGCGAGAAGAAACGAGTAGGAGTACTATAGGGGCCCTATCCCCGACGGTTTCTGGGTCGTGTGGGAAGGACCCCCCTATCGCCCGCACTCACTTGGCGACGGTTCCAAATGCCATCGCAGAAAAGGGTTAAAAACCGTTTGTTTAGGACCGACGCGCACCAGTGCTATAAGATCGATAGAGGTCACCCGTGTTAAATGACGGTCCGTTCATAACATTTTCCGAAGTGTTTACGGCTCGACCTCGACTGTCGCTGAACACTACCGGGGCTCGTAACTGGCCTCCCAACTTTAAGCTCCTATGACTAAGTGAAAGTTATAAAGCCCACAAATCTGATTGATTCGTTTCCGCAAACACAACCGCCTTCGGGCACCGAGACGTCGGCTATGGTTGTTTTGTTATTGCAAAAACACCCTGCGTAGCATCTACAAGGGGGTGGAAGCCGATGATGGGCCACTTTCAACTGATAAACGGTCGCAACAGAGTCAAAATAAAAATATCATCAGCGTTTGTATTTAATATACGAGGGCTGCCTTTTGCCATCATCGTTATAAAGCCATAAATATGCATTAATTTGACTTAAAATTTTGGACAAGCTGGGTTACCTGGCTCTTGTGCTTACCCCTACGTTCCCGATTGTTCGGCTAGGCGGTAAAGGGAGCACGTCTGTGATTGTTACTACCGGGTCATCCGAGTTAGTACCTCAGACTGGTGAAGCCGAAAGCTAGCGATCTTAAAGGATATAATTGGTCGGCAATGACGGAAGTGAAAATTTTGGTTTATTAATACCATAGAGTTCGGGAACTTTCCCCGAACTAAATCCTCAATATTTTCCTCCCACATTGATCGGAGGTGAGGTTTCATGATCATGATCTGCATGACAACCCAAAGAAAGGAACCGATAGCGGGATTATTTTCTTTGGAAGATGTTTCATATCTCTCTGGGTACCTTTGTTTATAAAACCGTATGGCCGGATTGCCTTGTTTTCCATAAATCTTTGCCCTTATAACGGCTTAAAGTAGGAAAACACTCCTCGGCTGCTGGCCGAAGAGGTTGAAGCCGATGGTCGGTCAACAACGTTTTGTACAATGCGGATCCAAGCATTAATGATGTAGAGTACTTGGATACATAGAATCATTACACATAATTTGTGATTTTACTCCGGATATCAATCCTTAATCCAGCCTCTCGTGCCCCCATTAAGTCTCGGGGGCTACTGGGCTTTGGGCTTATCATTTACAAATATTAAAGAGGCACATCGATACCCTGATCTGCATTGCCTATTCAATATAGAAAATTCAAAGTGCTCAGTGTTTGGCTTGACCGAACTATGGGCAAACACGTCTTTTGAGAACAATGGGTACCATCTGGGACTTATCCGGCGTCAAGCTAATATATTACGGCGACTTATCGAGACCCTCTCTCAAGGGCCCGTCCGCCATCTCCTCTAATCTGCATATTGGATTTTAGGCCGACACACACCTTGAGGGCTACAGGCTATATATCTCGTCAGTAAATAAATTGCATCAATCGGAAATAAAATCCGCAAACAATCAGCCCAAGCCCGAGGTGGTGCATCACCTCGGAAGCAGTCCGACATAAAGCTCGGATGCAAGTGGCTGGCTCTATAGAGGGCATTTCCGACATTAAGCTCGGTTAAACACCTTCAAACTTTTTCAAGCCAACGTGATCTATGACACTTCGTATATAGTCCGGGGTTGGAGCTCGGATATAGTCCGGCGTTGGAGCTTGGATATAGTCCGGCGTTGGTGCTCGGCTGCAAAAGATACCTCAAATACAGTATAGCATTGGAGCTCGGATGCAAGAGGACACCGCCGCACGGGAACAACTTCAAACCCGAGGTGTGGCATATAACAAGGCATTCATAAAGGCCGAGAAATTAAAGGGGCTCCTCGGATACCTGACGTGTAAACTCTTCAGATTCGCTTCGGCAATCCTCAAGATCGAAGATGAGGAGATTTGTTGAACCAGTTTTCAAGACCGACGACCGAAGATGAAGAATAGTTCGGAAGAATCAAGGAGCGTTCCAAACTTGAAGACTGGTTCAGGGGGCTACTGACGGTGTCCTGGACTAGGGGGTACTCACCACGTCGTCTCCCGACCAGGTGGATCGGGCCGAGGACCCCCGTGGCGGTTCTATCATGGGCCACTTCGGACAGCCCATGCCGCATACAAGGAAGATTCCGCAAGACTTGGTGATCAAGACAAGGACTCCTCTCCACCAACGTATTCGACTAGGACTCTTGTTGTCCTAGGCCTCTGGTACATTATATAAGCCGAGGCCAGGCTAGTCGATAGATGATGATGACATTATTCATCATACCCTAAGGTTTTAGACCACAACATATGATCTCGAGGTAGATCAACTATGTAATCATACCATCAAATATAATCAAGCAGGAGTAGGGTTTTACCTCTTAGAGAGGGCCCGAATATGGGTAAACACCGTGTCCCTTGTCTCCTGTTACCATTGATCCTTAGACGCACAGTTTGGGACCCCCTACCCGAGATCTACCGGTTTTGACACCGACACCCTCCCCTAGTCCAATTCGGTTTGGGCAAGGGGGGCGCCCCTCTCACGTGGCCCTTTCTCCTCTCCTCCAATAAGGCCCAATAGGCCCAATACTTCTCCCGGGGGGTTCCGGTAACCTCCCGGTACTCCGGAAAAATGCCCGAACCACTCGGAACCATTCCGATGTCCAAATGCAACCTTCCAATGTATGAATCTTTACCTATCGACCATTTCAAGACTCCTCGTCATGCTCGTGATCTCATCTGGGACTTCGAACAAACTTTGGTCATCAAATCACATAACTCATAATACAAATCGTCATCGAACGTTAAGCGTGCGGACCCTACGGGTTCGAGAACTATGTAGACATGACCGAGATACATCTCCGTTCAATAACCAATAGCGGAACCTAGATGCTCATATTGGCTCCTACATATTCTATGAAGATCTTTATCGGTCAAACAACATAACAACATACGTTGTTCCCTTTGTCATCGGTATGTTACTTTCCAGAGATTCGATCGTCTGTATCCTCATACCTAGTTCAATCTCGTTACCAGCAAGTATCTTTACTTGTTCCGTAATGCATCATCCCGCAACTAACTCATTAGTCACATTGCTTGCCAGGCTTATATTGATGAGCATTACCGAGAGGGCCTAGAGATACCTCTCCGATACACGGAGTGACAAATCCTAATCTCGATCTATGCCAACTCAACAAACACCATCGGAGACACCTACAGAGCATCTTTATAATCACCTAGTTACGTTGTGACGTTTGATATCACACAAGGTGTTCCTCCGGTATTCGGGAGTTGCATAATCTCATAGTCAGAGGAACATGTATAAGTCATGAAGAAAGCAATAGCAATAAAACTAAACGATCATTTATGCTAAGCTAACGGATGGGTCTTGTCCATCACATCATTCTCTAATGATGCGATCCCGTTCATCAAATGACAACACATGTGTATGGTCAGGAAACTTAACCATCTTTGGTTAACGAGCTAGTCTAGTAGAGGCATACTAGGGACACTCCGTTTTTCTATGTATTCGTACATGTTCTAAGTTTCCGGTTAATACAATTCTAGCATGAATAATAAACATTTAGTACTGGTATAATATTCTCACGGCTGCAGTAACGTCAGGAGAGCCGCATGGGCGCTCCCACCCCCACCCCGACGATCGCCACCACCTCCGGTGATCTCCTCCCCTAGCCACCAAATTTCCTTTCCTCACCATTAGATCTCTCCGGCGCTCTGAGATCTACGTCCTAATACCCATCTTCATGGGTTCTGTTGATGGATCCACCCTTGGCTTGGACTTCTCCAAGGGTCTGGTTTTTGCGGATAAGGTGTTTCAATCTACGGGCTTTCCGGTGCACCCCATGGATGACACGGGCTTCTTCACCATGGTAATTTCTTTTGGCCGGCATGATTTTCGTTTGAATGAGGATTCAGTGGCAGCGGCGCTTGAGGCGGCCATCGGAGGTTCTGCCATTGAGTTTATGGTTTTTCCGATCAAGGATAAGGTTTTGGGTTTTCAAGTTTCTTGCAAGTCTGTGGCTATGATCATTCTCAAGCTCCGTTCATTCTCTTGTGATCATTTTAAATGTTTCTTTCATCTTTGGGGTAATGGTGGCCCAAATTGGGGCCGTGAGTTCAAACTTTGGAAGTTGGAATGTGATGCTGAGTGGATCATTGTTAGTCCTTCCAAACGTCGAGCTGCCCTTGGCATGTTGGCTATGCACTCCAAACCCCTAAAGTCTTCGGTAAGATCATCTCATGCCCCTGCCAAGAAGCTTTCATTTTCAAAGTTCCAGAATTATCCTGCTTGTCGTGGTTATCGTTATCCGGCCACACAACATTGCATTCAAACTGTTGAAGATGCGGGGTACACGCTTTCTGTGCATGAGAGGGTGGTCATCCATCCCCCGCCGTCGGCTGAACTCCGGTGGACGTCGACCACCCCCTCCATATCTTTTGGCACGGTTAGCGGTCTTCTTCCAGCCGCGGATTGGACGCCGTCTATCTCGGGCGAAAATACTGGCTCTTTGAATGTGGACGTGCCATCCCATGTTGGGCCGTCATCTGCACGTGCCACGGTCCAAGTTGAGCCGGTGTTATCTTCTGGGCCTTCTATTATTCCTTCCTCTCAGCAAGCAGAAGAAGATTTTGATAACTTGGTATCGGGTATGGTGGACGAAATTTTAACGTGTCAGAAATGCTTGCAAAAGGGCCATTTTGCTGTGGCGTGCACGTCCAAGCTGCGTTGTACCTCTTGTCTGCGGGTGGGGCATGGTAAAAACGATTGCAACAAGTTTGCACGGATCTTGGGTTTGGTTTGGCAACAAGTTTGCACGGATCTTGTCCGAGGATCGCTCAGCTCCTACCGAGAATATCTCTCTGACACAGCTTTTACCAAACTTGGACTCCTCTTGCACTTCCGCATTAACTCCTTCGCCCTGTTCCATCAGTCCTGGTCCCAAAACACCTTCGACTGCACCGCCTGAGACCCCTCCTCCGCCGGAGTTATCGCTATCTGCTTCCAGCCCAGGTTGTACCTCTCCGATGGCCAAATTCCCCCTCGACCCCTTCCTGTATGTGCCGGCGGGCCATCACATTGTGGACGGCGGTGATGCTCGTTTGCCTCGGACCTTTGTGACGCCACATATCCCAATTGTGCGCCGCCATGAGGACTTCATGTTAGCTGAGGTAATGCCCATCCCTCCTCCCGATCAGATTAGTGTTGCTAGAGAGGAAGTTGTTCAATGGCTGCAAGATCATGGGGTTTTGGTGAGGTCTGCTCAACCTTGGATTAGATCGGTTGGTCTTTTTGAGCTTCGGGATGCTGCAGTCAGATTCTCGCTCCTACAGATGCCACCCCAACCTCTTGGCAATGATCGTTTTGTTCGTTTTATGAAGCACGATGAGGGTGAATCTTTTAGAGGTGTTCAGGGTTTCCGTCAGAGACTACTCATGTTTTTGGGGATTCCGCTTCATCTTCACAATGAAGAAGGTATTCGGGCAGCGGTCAACACCTTTGGGAAATTTCATCATTGGATTAGTCAGGATCCATACCTTGTGCGTACTTTAGTCTTTGCGTCCTTTCCAGAAGATATTCTGGTGCCCAGAGATGTGGTGTTCATGGATTATGCAGCCTGGGGTGGTGCCAGGGTGTCTTGGACGGTGCCTCTGTATATTCTTGGGGCCAATTTTGCTGAGCAGATGCCCCAAGATGAAGACTGGATGCCCATCAATGGCAATCCTCATCCCCTGCCTGGTGTGCCCTTCCCGGAGACGCCACCTTTTATTCTACCTCCATTCCCAGCTCTGGGGTGGAACGATGTGCCGCCACCTCTGCCTGAACCTGCACATAATGAGGTGCATGAGGACAATTGGGGAAACTGGGATGAGCCTGGTGCGGAACCTGCTGTTGAGGATCGAGAATCCATGGTGTTGAATGCCTCTACTCAACCAAGTTCGGCTCAACTAAGCTCTGATGTGCAGCAACAGGTGTCCCCTGCACCTATCACTCTTATTGATGGGGCTCAACCTGTGAACCAAAATGATCTGATGGAGATTGCACTGGACCTGGAGGATGCTAGTAACTGGGCAATTGTGGTCTATCAACCTCCTGTCATTGACGTTCAAGCTTTGGATCAACCTGCGATTAAGGTCCCCTTTGGTCCCCCTCTGCCCCCTGAAATGATCTGGACGCGATCGTTTGAAAATCTGCTGAATGCACCAGTTGTGTTTGAGGTGCCAAAACCACTACTGCCGAAACCTCTGTCACCGGTCACTTTTACAAAGAGAAACTGGGATTTTGCTTTTCAGCAAAATGATCTTCCTCTATTGACGTGGAAGGAGCCGGAACCTGCTCGACCTGTGGCTAGAGCTTTATTTGTGGATGATGTTGAGAGGGCTACGCCTGATGTTGTCCCTTCTCCCCCTACGCGTGTACAAACGAGGAGGCCTTGCAAATCTCTGGCGCCAACGCCTCTCGTTGAAACCTCTGTTCGAAGATGTACCAGAATTTCGGCCCAGCCTGATGGGTTTAAGCCTACTTTCCATGAGCTGGTTCTGCAGCCCAAGAAGAAGAAGCCCAAGGCCAAGCCCCTTTCTGCAGAGATGCCTGATGACCCTGCACATGGAGATGTTCCTCCACCTACTCCCATAAGTCATCTGCAAGCTATTGGCAAGGAGCTAGAGATTGATGCAACACTGCTCACTGAGGATGCACTTATGGTGGACCCTACTGCTGCCACAAATCATGCCTTCAATGAATAGTGTGCTTTTCATATGCTGGGTTTTGCAAGCCCATAAATTTGCTTTCTGCGTTTGGTTTTCATTTTATGATCCTTGGCTATGTAATAATGTTGGTTCAGACCTTTATGGGCTTTTTGGGCATATGACATTGTGTGTCATGTTGGTTGGGGACTTGTTTATGATCTTTATTTATGAATACTCAATGTAGAAGCTGGAATGTCCTGTGCTGGAATGTCAGGGGTTTAAACTCTGAGACTAGGCAAAGAGCTGTTAGACAAAAGGTAGATGAAAGTCACTGTGCTATTGCTTGTCTGCAAGAAACTAAATGTGCTTCATTCGATTCCAGAACAATTAAAAGTTTTTGCCCCAAGAGATTTGACAGCTTTGCTTTCTCTCCTTCTTTTGGGGCCTCTGGTGGAATTCTAGTTGTTTGGAACTCATCTATTTTTTATGGGACTTTATTGCAAGTCCAACAATTTGCAGTGGTGATTGAGTTTTTTTTCTAGGCAAAACAATGAGAGGTGGACACTTGTGGTTGTTTATGGTCCTTGTCAGGGGGAAGCTAGGGATAATTTTGTAACCTGGATGTATCACCTGAATATTCCTATGGATGAAAATTGGCTGCTACTGGGGGATTTTAATTTCTTGCGTTCTTTGGATAACAGAAACCTACCTGGTGGTGATTTGAATGACATGTTCATCTTTAATGAGATTATTGGGCACTTAGGTCTTTTGGAATTGCCCATCGAAGGCAGATCTTACACTTGGTCCAATATGCAGGATACTCCACTGCTTGAGCAGCTAGACTGGTTCTTCACTTCTGTTGATTGGATATCTGACTATCCCATGACTGAGGTGCTACCTCTTGCTAGAACTGCATCTGACCATGTGCCTTGTGTGGTTACAATCAAAACATCTATTCCCAAGTCTAATGTTTTTAGGTTTGAGAATTATTGGCTGGAGCTGGAGGGTTTTATGGATTGTGTTGATTCTTCATGGCAGAAACAATCCAGAAAGGGGCATATTACTGCTAGGATAGCTGACAAATTTAAGTCCCTGAGAATGTGTCTCAAGAGATGGCAGAAGAACATTTCCAAACTGAAAACTCTAGTATGTAAATGCAATAATGTTGTTCTGCTATTGGATGAGCTTGAGGAATATAGACCACTTTACAGACATGAATCCAATTTCAGGAAAGTGGTTAAAAACCATGTAGAGAAATTGCTCCACCTTCAATGTCTTTATTGGAAGAAAAGATGTACTATCAGATACATAAAAGTGGGTGGTGAGAAGACCAAGTTCTTTCATGCTATGGCTACTGAGAGGCATAGAAGGAATTTGATTGCTAGCTTAAAATTGCCTGATGGTACTTTGGTGACTGATCACTCACAAATGGAGGGTATTATATGGAAATGTTTTAAAAACAGAATGGGTTCTTCTAGGGGAATTAACATGGGTTTTGAACTTTCTTCCCTCATTGAACCAGTTGAGGGTTTAGATATTCTCACTAAGCCTTTTGAGAAGGAGGAAATGGACAAGATTGTCAAGCATATGCCAGTTGATAAAGCTCCAGGTCCAGATGGTTTTAATGGTCTCTTCTTCAAAAGGTGCTGGCACATAATTTCTCAGGATTTTTATGAACTGGCCCAGGCTTTCTTTGATGGTACTGCTCATCTGGAAAATATCAATGACTCATATATAACTCTGGTGCCTAAGAAGCCCTCACCTGAAGAGGTGGGTGACTTCAGACCTATCTCTTTAACAGGAATGGGACTTAAGTTCCTATCTAAGATGGCAGCCAATAGGTTTCAAGAGGTGATTATGCAGTGTGTTCACAAGAACCAGTATGGTTTCATAAAAAGCAGAACAATTCAGGATTGTATTGGGTGGACTTTTGAGTATTTACACCAGTGCCACCAGTCCAAGAGACCAATTGTGATTCTCAAGTTGGATTTTGAGAAGGCTTTTGATTCCCTTGAGCATGAGGCAATAGTGCAAATATTGAGATATAAGGGCTTTAATGAGAAGTGGATTCTTTGGATGAAGCAACTTTTGTCCACAGGTACCTCATCTGTTCTGCTTAATGGAGTTCCTGGTAGGAAGTTCAGATGTAAAAAGGGTGTCAGACAGGGTGATCCAGTCTCTCCCCTCCTTTTTGTCCTAGCTGCTGATCTCCTGCAGACTGTAATCAATGACATGTTCAGAAGCGGCATTCTTCATCTACCTATACCTTGTCATGACCTGGATTACCCTGTGATTCAGTATGTTGATGACACTTTAATTATCCTGCCTGCTGACAAGGACCAACTTATAGCTCTGAAGGACATGTTCAAGGTCTTCTCTGTGTCCACTGGTCTTGATGTGAACTACCACAAATCCTTTATTATTCCCATCAATGTGGACACTGCTGTCATGACTGAATTAGCTGCTGCATTTGGATGCCAGATTGGGAAAATGCCATTTACCTACCTTGGGTTACCAGTGGGAACTACAAGGCCTAAAATGGTGGATTTTATGCCATTGGTGTACTGCATGGAGAGGAGAATGACAGCTAGCTCCTCTTTTTTAAATCAGGGGGAAAGACTGCAGTTTCTAAACTCTGCCTTGTCTTCTATGCCCATTTTTTTCCTTTGCAGTTTGGCTGTTCCTGCTGGAATTCTAAAGCAATTGGTGAGAATCCGGAGACAATGCCTCTGGAGGAAGAATAGGGGTGAGCCTGCCCCTTCACTTGCTGCTTGGGACCTTATTTGCAGGCCAAAAAACAAGGGAGGCCTTGGTATTCTTAATCTTGGTGTTCAGAATGTTGCACTTCTGCTCAAACATGCAAATAACTTTCTTAATAAAAAGGATCTCCCAGGGGTGTCTTTAATTTGGGATTCCTACTATCATGGCAGAGTACCCCAAGGAACTTCTGATTGTGGCTCTTTCTGGTGGAAGGATATATGCAAGGTCATGCAAAACTTTAGGGAGTGTGCTTGGGTTCAGATTAATGAAGGGGACACTGCCCTCATGTGGTCAGACAACTGGCAGCTTGATGATCAGGTGTCTAGCCTTCAATTCAGATTTCCCGGGCTCTTTTCCTATGTTAAGGACCCCTGGATCACTGCTAAAGAGTTCTTGGACTCTCATGACATGTTCCAGCACTTCCACCTTCCTTTGTCCAGCCAGGCTTTTGATGACCTGACTACTCTCCAGTCTCTGTTGGGCGGTCACAATAGAGCACCTGGGTCCAAGGATATTTGGTTTTGGAATGAAACTGCCAAGGGTTACTCACCAAAGTTGTTTTACTCACATACTTTTGCATCAGAATCCTTCAACCCTTTGACATCTTGGATCTGGAAGTCCTCCTGTACAATGAAAATCAAAGTATTCGCTTGGATGCTTATTATGGACAGGTTGAACACCAAGGACATGGTGGAAAGGAGGCATTGGCATTTGGAGGATGGAGTAAATTGTGTCCTTTGTCCTCTGCAGACCAGAGAAACAAGAGATCATCTGTTCTTTAATTGCAATTTTAGTGTCAGAGTTTGGAACTATCTGCAAATTGATTGGTCATCTGGTGACTCCATGGCTGATTTGGTTATTAATACTAGCAGGAGTTTTAGGAAGCCCTTCTTCACTGAAGTGGTGTTTATTGCTTGCTGGAATATCTGGATTCTCAGGAATGCTAAGGTCTTCAGGCATGAGAGAGCTGGATTCAATAAATGGAGAAGTGCATTCATCCATGATATTAGCTTAATGCAATATAGAGTGAAAGCTGCCTATAAGGATGATCTCCTTAGATGGATCTCATTTCTGCCACCTTGAGGCCAATATTCTGTAATTTTAACTTGTTTCTTCTCCTTCTTCCCTTAGTTTAGTTTGATTACCTCTTGTAATCCCCCACAATACTTGTACTTGCTCTCTCTTTACCAATAAAGTTTTGATATGCTGTGGGGGTTTCCCCTACAGTTCCCAGTCAAAAAAAATTAATAAACATTTATCATGATATAAGGAAATATAAATAACAACTTTATTATTGCCTCTAGGGCATATTTCCTTCAATCTCCCACTTGCACTAGAGTCAATAATCTAGATTACATAGTAATGATTCTAACATCCATGGAGTCTTGGTGCTGATCATGTTTTACTCGTGGGAGAGGTCTGCAATATTCAGATCTGTATGTATCTTGAAAATCTTTATGTCTCCCTCCTTGACTTGATCGCGGATGGAATTGAAGCGTCTCTTGATGTGTTTGGTTCTCTTGTGAAATCTGGATTCCTTCGCCAAGGAAATTGCTCTAGTATTATCACAAAAGATTTTCATTGGACCCGATGCACTAGGTATTACACCTAGATCGGATATGAACTCCTTTATCCAGACTCCTTCATTTGCTGCTTCCGAAGTAGCTATGTACTCCGCTTCACACGTAGATCCCGCCACGACGCTCTGCTTGGAACTGCTCCAACTGGCAGCTCCACCATTCAATATAAATACGTATCCAGTTTGTGACTTAGAGTCATCCGGATCAGTGTCAAAGCTTGCATCGATGTAACCATTTACGACGAGCTCTTTTCCACACCTCCATAAACAAGAAACATATCCTTAGTCCTTTTCAGGTATTTCAGGATGTTCTTGACCGTTGTCCAGTGATCCACTCCTGGATTACTTTGGTACCTCCCTGCTAAACTGATAGCAAGGCACACATCAGGTCTGGTACACAGCATTGCATACATGATAGAACCTATGGCTGAGGCAGAGGGAATGACTTTCATTTTCTCTCTATCTTCTGCAGTGGTCGGGCATTGAGTCTTACTCAACTTCCACCTTGTAACACAGGCAAGAACCCTTTCTTTAACTGGTCCATTTTGAACTTCTTCAAAACTTTATCAAGGTATTTGCTTTGTGAAAGTCTAATTAAGCGCCTTGATCTATCTCTATAGATCTTGATGCCCAATATATAAGCAGCTTCACCGAGGTCTTTCATTGAAAAATTCTTATCCAACTATCCTTTTATGCTATCCAGAAATTCAGTATCATTTCTGATCAATAATGTGTCATCCACATATAATATCAGAAATGCTACAGAGCTCCTACTCACTTTCTTGTAAATACAGGCTTCTCCAAAAGTCTGTATAAAACCATATGCTTTGATCACACTATCAAAGCGTATATTCCAACTCCGAGAGGCTTGCACCAGTCCATAAATGGATCCCTGGAGCTTGCACACTTTGTTAGTACCTTTAGGATCGAAAAAACCTTCTAGTTGCATCATATACAACTCGTCTTTAAGATATCCATTAAGGAATGCAGTTTTGACATCCATTTGCCAAATTTCATAATCATAAAATGCGGCAATTGCTAACATGATTCGAACAAACTTAAGCATCACTACGGGTGAGAAGGTCTCACCGTAGTCAACTCCTTGAACTTGTCTAAAACCTTTAGCAACAAGTCAAGCTTTGCAGACAGTAACATTACCGTCAGCGTCAGTCTTCTTCTTGAAGATCCATTTATTCTCTATGGCTTGCCGATCATCGGGCAAGTCAACCAAAGTCCACACTTTGTTCTCATACATGGATCCCATCTCAGATTTCATGGCCTCAAGCCATTTCACGGAATCTGGGCTCATCATCGCTTCCTCATAGTTCATAGGTATGTCATGGTCAAGTAACATGACTTCCAGAACAGGATTACCGTACCACTCTGGTGCGGATCGTACTCTGGTTGACCTACGAGGTTAAGTAGTAACTTGATCTGAAGTTTCATGATCATCATCATTAGCTTCCTCACTAATTGGTGTAGGAATCACTGGAACTGATTTATGTGATGTAGTACTTTCCAACTCGGGAGAAGGTACAATTACCTCATCAAGTTCTACTTTCCTCCCACTCACTTCTTTCGAGAGAAACTCCTTCTCTAGAAAGGATCCATTCTTAGCAACGAATAGCTTGCCTTCGGATCTGTGATAGAAGGTGTACCCAACAGTCTCCTTTGGGTATCCTATGAAGACACATTTCTCCGATTTGGGTTCGAGTTTATCAGGTTGAAGCTTTTTCACATAAGCATCGCAGCCCCAAACTTTAAGAAACGGCAACTTGGGTTTCTTGCCAAACCACAGTTCATATGGTGTCATCTAAACGAATTTAGATCGCGCCCTATTTAATGTGAATGCAGCCGTCTCTAAAGCATAACCCCAAAACGATAGCGGTAAATCAGTAAGAGACATCATAGATTGCACTGATGTCTACTACGCAACCTTCTTCTTGTAGACGTTGTTGGGCCTCCAACTGCAGAGGTTTGTAGGACAGTAGCAAATTTCCCTCAAGTGGATGACCTAGGGTTTATCAATCCATGGGAGGCGTAGGATGAAGATGGTCTCTCTCAAACAACCCTGCAACCAAATAACAAAGAGTCTCTTGTGAACCCAACACACCCAATACAATGGTAAATTGTATAGGCGCACTAGTTCGGCGAAGAGATGGTGATACAAGTGCAATATGGATGGTAGATATAGGTTTTTGTAATCTGAAAATATAAAAACAGCAAGGTAACTAGTAATAAAAGTGAGCGAAAACGGTATTGCAATGCTTCGAAACAAGGCCTAGGGTTCATACTTTCACTAGTGCAAGTTCTCTCAACAATAATAACATAATTGGATCATATAACTATCCCTCAACATGCACCAAAGAGTCACTCCAAAGTCACTAATAGCGGATAATAAACAAAGAGATTATTGTAGGGTACGAAACCACCTCAAAGTTATCCTTTCGGATCGTTTATTCAAGAGTCCGTAGTAAAATAACAAGAAGCTATTCTTTCCGTTCGATCGATCATAGAGTTCGTACTAGAATAGCACCTTCAGATACAAATCAACCAAAACCCTAATGTCACCTAGATACTCCAATGTCACCTCAAGTATCCGTGGGTATGATTATATGATATGCATCACACAATCTCAGATTCATCTATTCAACCAACACAAAGAACTTCAAAGAGTGCCCCAAAGTTTCTACCGGAGAGTCAAGACGAAAACGTGTGCCAAACCCTATGCACAAGTTCACAAGGTCACTGAACCCGCAAATTGATCACCAAAACATACATCAAGTAGATCACGTGAATATCCCATTGTCACCACAGATAAGCATATGCAAGACATACATCAAGTGTTCTCAAATCTTTAAAGACTCAATCCGATAAGATAACTTCAAAGGGAAAACTCAATCCATTACAAGAGAGTAGAGGGGAAGAAACATCATAAGATCCAACTATAATAGCAAAGCTCGCGATACATCAAGATCGTGCCATATCAAGAACACGAGAGATCAAACACATAGCTACTAGTACATACCCTCAGCCCCGAGGGTGAACTACTCCCTCCTCATCATGGAGAGCGCCGAAATGATGAAGATGGCCACCAGTGATGGATCCCCCCTCCGGCAGGGTGCCGGAACAAGGTCCCGATTAGTTTCTGGTGGCTACAGAGGCTTGCGGCGGTGGAACTCCCGATCTAGGTTATGTTATGGAAGTTTGTGAATTTATAGGAGAGGTTGGCGTCGAGAACAAGTCAGGGGGGCCCATGATACGTCTCCAACGTATCTATTATTTTTTATTGTTCCATGCTATTATATTATCTGCTTTGGATGTTTAATGGGCTTTAATATGCTCTTTTATATTCTTTTTGGGACTAACCTATTAACCGAAGGCCCAATGCAAATTGTTGTTTTTTGCCTATTTCAGTGTTCTGCAGAAAAGGAACATCAAACGGAATCCAAACGGAACGAAACCTTCGCGAGGATCTTTCTTGGAGCAAACACAATCCATGAGACTTGGAGTGGAAGTCAGAGATGCAACAAGGCGGCCACGAGGCAGGAGGACGCGCCCCCCACCCTCATGGGCCCCTTGTAGCTCCACCGACCTACTTATTTCGCCTATATATACTCTTATACCCTGAAAACATCTAGGAGAGCCACGAAACCACTTTTCCACCGCCGCAACCTTTTGTACCCGTGAGATCCCATCTTGGGGCCTTTTTCGGCGATCTGCCGGAGGGGGATTCGATCACGGAGGGCTTCTACATCAACACCATGGCCTCTCCGATGATTTGTGAGTAGTTTACCACAGACCTTTGGGTCCATAGTTATTAGCTAGATGGCTTCTTCTCTCTATTTGGTTCTCAATACAAAGTTCTCCTCGATGTTCTTGGAGATCTATTCGATGTAATACTTTTTGCGGTGTGTTTGTCGAGATCCGATGAATTGTGGGTTTATGATCAAGATTATCTATGAATAATATTTGATTCTTCTCTGAATTCTTATATGCATGATTTGATATCTTTGCAAGTCTCTTCGAATTATCGATTTAGTTTGGCCTACTAGATTCATCTTTCTTGCAATGGGAGAAGTGCTTAGCTTTGGGTTCAATCTTGCGGTGTCCTTTCCCAGTGACAGTAGGAGCAACAAGGCACGTATTGTATTGTTGCCATAAAGGATAAAAAGATGGGGTTTATATAATATTGCTTGAGTTTATCCGTCTACATCATGTCATCTTGCTTAATGCATTACTCTGTTCTTATGAACTTAATACTCTAGATGCATGCTGGATAGCGGTCGATGTGTGGAGTAATAGTAGTAGATGCAGAATCGTTTCGGTCTACTTGACACGGACGTGATGCCTATGTTCATGATCATGACTAGATATTCTCATAACTATGCGCTTTTCTATCAATTGCTCGGCAGTAATTTGTTCACCCACTGTAATATATGCTATCAGGAGAGCAGCCACTAGTGAAACCTATGGCCCCCGCGTCTATTTTACATCATATTAGTTTCCTGTCGACTAGCTATTTCTGTCGCCGTTTATTTTGCAATCTTTAATTTCCAATCTATACAACAAAAATACCAAAAATATTTATCTTATTATCTTTATAAGATCTCACTTTTGCAAGTGGCCGTGAAGGGATTGACAACCCCTTTATCGCATTGGTTGCAAGGTTCTTGATTGTTTGTGCAGGTATTAGGCGACTTGCGTGTAGTCTCTTACTGGATTGATACCTTGGTTCTCAAAAACTGAGGGAAATACTTACGCTACTTTGCTGCATCACCCTTTCCTCTTCAAGGGAAAACCAACGCATGCTCAAGAGGTAGCAAGAAGGATTTTTGGCACTGTTGTCGGGGAGATCTACGCACAAGTCAAGACATACCAAGTGCCCCTCACAAACTCTTATCCCTCACATTACATTATTTGCCATTCGCCTCTCGTTTTCCTTTCTTGCACTTCACCCTTGCCGTTTTATTCGCCCCTTTTTCCGTTCATCTCTTTTCGCTTGTTTCTTCTGTGCTTGTGTGTTGGATTGATTGTTTGTCACGATGGCTCAAGATAATACTAAGTTATGTGACTTTTCCAATACCAACAACAATGTTTTTATTAGCACTCCGATTGCTCCTATTACCGATGCTAAATCTTGTGAAATTAATACTGCTTTGTAGAATCTTGTCATGAAAGATCAATTTTCTGGCCTTCCTAGTGAAGAAATCTTTTAGATTCGGCTGCGGGAGGCACTTTTATGGAAATTCGGCTGCGGGAAGCTACTAAACTCCTAGATAATGTTATGGTTAATTATTCTCAAAGGCACACCAAAAGATCTACTAGTAAAATGGTTCATGCGATTGAAGAGATTAATGTTTTGAGTAGAAAGATGGATGAACTTATGAAATTGTTTGCTAATAAGAGTGTTTCATCTGATCCTAATGATATGCCCTTGTCCACTTTGATTGAGAATAATAATGAATCTATGGATGTGAATTTTGTTGGTAGGAACAATTTCGGTAACAACGCGTATAGAGGAAATTTTTAATTCTAGGCCGTTTCCTAGTTATTCCTCTAATAATTATGGTAATTCCTACAACAACTCTTATGGAAAGTTTAATAAGATGCCCTCTGATTTTGAGACTAGTGTTAAAGAATTTATGAATTCGCAAAAGAATTTCAATGCGTTGCTTGAAGAAAAATTGCCTAAGATTGATGCGTTGGCTAGGAACGTGGATATAATTTCTCTTGATGTCGATTCTTTGAAACTTAGATCTATTCCACCAAAGCATGATATCAATGAGTCCCTCAAAGCCATGAGAATTTCCATTGATGAGTGCAAAGAAAGAACCGCTACGATGCATGCTAAAAAAGATTGCTTTGTGAAAGCGTGTTCTTCTAGTTTTCATGATAAGAATGATGAAGATATAAAAGTGATTAATGTGTCTCCTATTAAATCTTTGTTTTCCAATATGAATCTTGATAAAGATGGGACTGGAGATGAGTCAACTTTAGTTAAAAGGTGTCCCAATGATTCAGAGTTTTTAGATCTTGATGCAAAAATTAATAAAAGTGGGATTGCAGAGGTCAAAACTTTACATAGCAATGAACCCATTATTTTGGATTTCAAGGAATTTAATTATGATAATTGCTCTTTTATAGATTGTATTTCCTTGTTGCAATCCTTGTTAAATTCTCCGCATGCTTATAATCAAAATAAAGCTTTTACTAAACATATCGTTGATGCTTTAATGCAATCTTATGAAGAAAAACTTGAATTAGAAGTTTCTATTCCTAGAAAACTTTATGATGAGTGGGAACCTACTATTAAAATTAAGATTAAAGATCATGAATGCTAGGCTTTATGTGATTTGGGTGCTAGTGTTTCCATGATTCCAAAAACTTTGTGTGATGTGTTAGGTTTCCTTGAATTTGATGATTGTTCTTTAAATTTGCACCTTGCGGATTCCACCATTAAGAAACCTATGGGAAGGATTAATGATGTTCTTATTGTTGCAAATAGGAATTATGTGCCCTTAGATTTCATTGTTCTTGATATAGATTGCAATCCTACATGTCCTATTATTCTTGGTAGACCTTTCCTTAGATCGATTGGTGCAATTATTGATATGAAAGAAGGAAATATTAGATCCCAATTTCCATTAAGGAAAGGCATGGAACACTTTCCTAGGAAGAAAATTAAATTACCTTACGAATCTATTATGAGAGCCAATTATGGATTGCATACCAAAGATGGCAATACCTAGATCTATTCTTGTTTTTATGCCTAGCTAGGGGCGTTAAACGATAGCGCTTGTTGGGAGGCAACCCAATTTTATTTTTGTTTCTTGCTTTTTGTTCCTGTTTAGTAATAAATAATTCATCTAGCCTCTGTTTAGATGTGGTTTTATATTTTAATTAGTGTTTGTGCCAAGTAGAACATTTGGGAAGACTTGGGTGAAGTCTTTGCGATCTTGCTGTAAAAAACAAAAACTTTACCACTCACGAGATTAGCTGCCATTTTTTACCGGAGAGTGCTTTTAGGTTGACTCTTTTTGCAGATGATTAAGAGATAAATTTTTCACGACGACCAATTTATTTCAGAATTTTTGGAGTTACAGAAGTATACGTTTGATACGGATTACTACAGACTGTTCTGTTTTTGACTGATTCTGTTTTTCGTGTGTCGTTTGCTTATTTTGATGAATATATGGCTAGTATCAGCATCCCCAAGCTTAATTCCTGCTCGTCCTCAAGTAGGTAAATGATAAAAACAGAATTTTTGATGTGGAATGCTACCTAGCATATTTATCAATGTAATTTTCTTTATTGCGGAATGAATGTTCAGATCCGAAAGATTCAAGACAAAAGTTTAATATTGACATAAAAATAATAATACTTCAAGCATACTAACCAAGCAATTATGTCTTCTCAAAATAACATAGCCAAAGAAAGCTCATCCCTACAAAATCATATAGTTTGGCCATGCTCCATCTTCGTCACACAAAATGCTCAAATCATGCACAACCCCGATGACAAGCCAAGCAATTGTTTCATACTTTCGTATTCTCAAACTTCTTCAACTTTCACGCAATACATGAGCGTGAGCCATGGACATAGCACTATAGGTGGAACAGAATATGATGATCGTGGTTGTGTGGAGAAGACAAAAAAGAAAAAGTCTCACATCAACGCGGCTAATCAGTGGGCTATGGAGATGCCCATCAATTGATGTCAATGCGAGGAGTAGGGATTGCCATGCAACGGATGCACTAGAGCTATAAATGTATGAAATTTCAACAAAAGAAACTAAGTGGGTGTGCATCCAACTCACTTGCTCACGAAGACCTAGGGCATTTTGAGGAAACCCATTGTTGGAATATACAAGCCAAATTCTATAACGAAAATTCCCACTAGTATATGAAAGTGACAAAATAAGAGACTCTCTATCATGAAGATCATGGTGCTACTTTGAAGCACAAGTGTGGAAAATGATAGTAACATTGTCCCTTCTCTCTTTTTCTCTCATTTTTTGGGCCTTCTCTCTTCTTCTGGCCTTTCTCTCTTTTTTAGGCCTTCTCTTTTTTTATCTGGCCTTTCTCTTTTTTTTCTTCACACGGGAGAGTGTTCTAATAACGATTATCATCACACTTCTATATATTTACAACTCAAGGATTACAACTTCAAACTTAGAACAAAATATGACTCTATATGAGTGCCTCCGGCGGTGTACCGGGATGGGCAATGACTCAAGAGTGACATGTATGAAAAATTATGAATGGCGGCTTTGCCACAAATACGATGTCAACTACATGATCATGCAAGGCAATATGACAATGATGAAGCGTGTCATAATAAACGGAATGGTGGAAAGTTGCTTGGCAATACATCTCGGAATGGCTATGGAAATGCCATAATAGGTAGGTATGGTGGTTGTTTTGAGGAAGATATAAGGAGGCTTATGTGTGATAGAGCGTATCATATCACGGGGTTTGGATGCACCGGCGAAGTTTGCACCAACTCTCGAGGTGAGAAAGGGCAATGCACGGTACCGAAGAGGCTAGCAATGATGGAAAGGTGAGAGTGCGTATAATCCATGGACTCAACATTAGTCATAAAGAACTCACATACGTATTGCAAAAATCTACAAGTCATCAAAACCAAGAACTACGCGCTTGCTCCTAGGGGGATAGATTGGTAGGAAAAGACCATCGCTCGTCCCCGACCGCCACTCATAAGGAAGGCAATCAAAGAAACACCTCATGCTTCAAATTTGTCACACAACGGTTACCATACGTGCATGCTATGGGACTTGCAAACCTCAACACAAGTATTTCTCAATTTCACAATTACTCAACTAGCACGACTCTAATATCACCATCTTCATAGCTCAAAATAATTATCAAGTATCAAAATTCTCATAGTTTTTAATGCACTCTATATGAGAGTTTTTATTATACCCATCTTGGATGCCCATCATATTAGGACTAATTTTATAACCAAAGCAAATTACCATGCTGTTCTAACAGACTCTCACAATAATATAAGTGAAGCATGAGAGATCAACAATTTCTTCAAAATAAAACTACCGCCATGCTCTAAGAAGATATAAGTGAAGCACTAGAGCAAATGACAAACTACTCCAAAAGATATAAGTGAAGATCAATGAGTAGTTGAATAATTATGTAACTATGTGAAGACTCTCTAACATTTAGGAATTTCAGATCTCGGGATATTATTCAAACAGCAAGCAAAACTAAATAAAATAAAATGACGCTCCAAGCAAAACACATATCATGTGGTGAATAAAAATATAGCTCGAAGTAAAGTTACCGATGAACGAAGAAGAAAGAGGGGATGCCATCCGAGGCATCCCCAAGGTTTGGCTCTTGGTTGTCCTTGAATATTACCTTGGGGTGCCTTGGGCATCCCCAATCTTAGGCTCTTGCCACTCCTTATTTCATAGTCCATCGAATCTTTACCCAAAACTTGAAAACTTCACAACACAAAACTTAATAGAAAACTCATAAGCTCCGTTAGTATAAGAAAATATATCACCACTTAGGTACTGTTGTGAACTCATTCTAAATTCATATTGGTGTCATATCTACTGTATTCCAACTTCTCTATGGTTCATACCCTCGATACTACTCATAGATTCATCAAAATAAGCAAACAACACATAGAAAACAGAATCTGTCAAAAACAGAACAGTCTGTAGTAATCTAGTAACTTTCCATACTTCTGTAACCCCAAAAATTCTACCAAATTAGGAAAACCTGAGAAATTTGTGTACCAATCCATAGAAAAAAGAATCATATCAAAAGCACGTTTCTGTGAATTATCAAAACTAATTTACTGGGCGCAAAAGTTTCTGATTTTCAGCAGGATCAACACAACTATCATCGTAAGCTATCCTAAAGGTCTTACTTGGCACTTTATTGAAACAAAAGCTATAAAACATGATTACTACAGTAGCATAATCATGTGAACACACAAAAACAGTAAAGGTAAATATTGGGTTGTCTCCCAACTAGCGCTTCTCTTTATTGCCTTTTTAGCTAGGCATGATGATTTCAATGATGCTCACATAAAAGATAAGAATTAAAACATAAAGAGAGCATCATGAAGCATATGACAAGCACATTTAAGCCTAACCCACTTCCTATGCATAGGGATTTTGTGAGAAAACAACTTATGGGAACAAGAATCAACTTGCATAGGAAGGTAAAACAAGCATAACTTCAAGATTTTCAACGCATAGAGAGGAAACTTGATATTATTGCAACTCCTACAAGCGTATATTCCTCCCTCATAATAATTTTCAGTAGCATCATGAATGAATTCAACAATATAACCTTCAAATAAATCATTCCTTTCATGACCCACAAGCATAAATAATTTATTACTCTCCACATAAGCAAAATTCTTCTCATTCGGAATAGTGGGAGCAAATTCAAGAAAATAACTATCATGGGATTGAAAATTGAAATTAAGATGACAAGTTTCATGGTTATCATTATTCTTTATAGCATACGTGTCATCACAATAATCATCATAGATAGGAGGCATGCTTTCATCATAATAAATTTGCACATCAAAACTTGGGGGACTAAAAATATCCTCTTCATCAAACATAGCATCCCCAAGCTTGTAGCTTTGCATATCAATAGCATCATGGATATTCAAAGAATTCATACAAAAAACATTGCAATCATGCTCATCATTCAAAGATTTAGTGCCAAACATTTTAATGCATTCTTCTTCTAACACTTTGGCACAATTATCGGAATCCTTATTTTCACGAAAGACATTAAAAAGATGAAGCATATGAGGCAACCTCAATTCCATTTTTTGTAGTTTTCTTTTATAGACTAAACTAGTGATAAAACAAGAAACAAAAAGATTCGATTGCAAGATCTAAAGATATACCTTCAAGCACTAACCTCCCCGGCAACGGCGCCAGAAATTGCTTGATGTCTACTACGCAACCTTCTTCTCGTAGACGTTGTTGGGCCTCCAAGTGCAGAGGTTTGTAGGACAGTAGCAAATTTCCCTCAAGTGGATGACCTAAGGTTTATCAATCCGTGGGAGGCATAGGATGAAGATAGTCTCTCTCAAACAACCCTGCAACCAAATAACAAAGAGTCTCTTGTGTCCCCAACACACCCAATACAATGGTAAATTGTATAGGCGCACTAGTTCAGCGAGGAGATGGTGATACAAGTGGAATATGGATGGTAGATATAGGTTTTTGTAATCTGAAAATATAAAAACAGCAAGGTAACTAGTAATAAAAGTGAGCGAAAATGGTTTTGCAATGCTTCGAAATAAGGCCTAGGGTTCATACTTTCACTAGTGCAAGTTCTCTCAATAATAATAACATAATTGGATCATATAACTATCCCTGAACATGCAACAAAGAGTCACTCCAAAGTCACTAATAGCGGAGAACAAATGAAGAGATTATTGTAGGGTACGAAACCACCTCAAAGTTATCCTTTCGGATCAATCTATTCAAGAGTCTGTAGTAAAATAACACGAAGCTATTCTTTCCATTCGATCTATCATAGAGTTCGTACTAGAATAACACCTTAAGATACAAATCAACCAAAACCCTAATGTCACCTAGATACTCCAATGTCACCTCAAGTATCCGTGGGTATGATTATACGATATGCATCACACAATCTCAGATTCATCTATTCAACCAACACAAAGAACTTCAAAGAGTGCCCCAAAGTTTCTACTGGAGAGTCAAGATGAAAACTTGTACCAACCCCTATGCATAAGTTCTCAAGGTCACTGAACCCGCAAATTGATCACCAAAACATACATTAAGTAGATCACGTGAATATCCCATTGTCACCACTGATAAGCACATGCAAGACATACATCAAGTGTTCTCAAATCCTTAAAGACACAATCCGATAAGATAGCTTCAAATGGAAAACTCAATCCATTACAAGAGAGTAGAGGGGGAGAAACATCATAAGATCCAACTATAATAGCAAAGCTCGCGATACATCAAGATCATGCCATATCAAGAATATGAGAGAGAGAGAGATCAAACACATAGCTACTGGTACATACCCTCAACCCCGAGGGTGAACTACTCCCTTCTCGTCATCGGGAGTGCCGAGATGATGAATATGGCCACCGGTGATGGATCCCCCCTCTGGCAGGGTGCCGGAATAGGGTCCCGGTTGGTTTTTGGTGGCTACAGAGGCTTGCGGTGGCGGAACTCCCGATCTAGGTTAAGTTCTGGAAGTTTGGTGATTTATACGAGAGGTTGGCGTCGAGAACAAGTCAGGGGGCCCGACAGGGAGTCCACGAGGAAGGGGGGCTCGCCCCAGGGGGGTGTGCGCGCCCTCCACCCTCGTGGGGCCCACGGGACTCCCCTCCGGTAACTCTTCGTTCCAGTATTTTTTATATTTTCCAGAAAAAATCTTCGTTGATTTTCAATGCATTCCTAGAACTTTTATTTCTGCACAAAAACAACACCACGGTAGTTCTGCTGAAAACAGCGTCAGTCCGGGTTAGTTCTAACCAAATCATACCAAAATCATGTAGAAATATTATAAACATGGCATGAATGCATCAAAAATTATAGATACGTTGGAGACGTATCACGCACCATATCTAATAAAGTACGGTTACGACGTTCGGACACACGATTACGTTGTGGTGTTCCAGTTGGCGTGAGTTGCCAAACTATTCCACATTGTTTCAAATGAAGACCAAACTCATAACTCAAATATTCACCTCCACAATCAGGTCGTAGAAACTTTATTTTCTTGTTACGATGATTTTTCCACTTCACTTTGAAATTCTTTGAACTTTTTAAATGTTTCAGACTTATGTTTCATCAAGTAGATATACCCATATCTGCTTAAATCATCTGTGAAGGTCGGAAAATAACGATAGCTGCCACGAGCCTCAACACTCGTCGGACCGCATACATCAGTATGTATTATTTCCAATAAGTCAGTTGCTCGCTCCATTGTTCTGGAGAACGGAGTCTTAGTCATCTTTCCCATGAGGCATGGTTCGCAAGCATCAAGTGATTCATAATCAAGTGATTCCAAAAGCCCATCAGCATGGAGTTTCTTCATGCGCTTTACACCAATATGACCTAAGGCAGTGCCACAAATAAGTTGCACTATCATTATTAACCTTGCATCTTTTGGCTTCAATATTATGAATATGTGTATCACTACAATCGAGATTTAACAAAAATAGACCTCTCATCAAGGGTGCATGTTCATAAAAGATATTACTCACATAAATAGAATAACCATTATTCTCTGATTTAAATGAATAACCGTCTCGCATGAAACAAGATCCAGATATATTGTTCATGCTTTACGCTGGCACCAAATAACAATTATTCAGGTCTAAAACTAATCCCGAAGGTAGATGTAGAGGTAGCGTGCCGACGGCGATCACATCAACTTTGGAACCATTTCCCACGCGCATCGTCACCTCGTCCTTAGCCAATCTTTGCTTAGTCCGTAGCCCCTGTTTCGAGTTGCAAATATGAGCAACAGAACCAGTATCAAATACCCAGGTGCTACTACGAGCATTAGTAAGGTACACATCAATAACATGTTCAAATATACCTTTCACTTTGCCATCCTTCTTATCCGCCAAATACTTGGGGCAGTTCCGCTTCCAATGACCAGTCCCTTTGCAGTAGAAGCACTCAGTCTCAGGCTTAGGTCCAGACTTGGGCTTCTTCACTTGAGCAGCAACTTGCTTGACGTTCTTCTTGAAGTTCCACTTCTTCCCTTTGCCCTTTTTCTTGAAACTAGTGGTCTTGTTAACCATCAACACTTGATGCTCTTCTTGATTTCTACCTCCGCAGCCTTTAGCATCGCGAAGAGCTCGGGAATTGTCCTATCCATCCCTTGCATATTATAGTTCATCACGAAGCTTTTGTAGCTTCGTGGCAGTGATTGAAGAACTCTGTCAATGACACTATCATCAGGAAGATTAACTCCCAGTTGAGTCAAGTGGTTGTGGTACCCAGACATTCTGAGTATATGTTCACTGACAGAACTATTCTCCTCCATCTTGCAACTATAGAACTTATTGGAGACTTCATATCTCTCAATTCGGGCATTTGCTTGAAATATTAACTTCAACTCCTGGAACATCTCATATGCTCCATGACATTCAAAACGTTGTTGAAGTCCCGATTCTAAGACGTAAAGCATGGCACACTGAACTATCGAGTAGTCATCAGCTTTGCTCTAACAGATGTTCATAACGTCCAGAGTTGCTCCTGCAGCGGGTCTTGCACCTAGCGGTGCTTCCAAGACGTAATTCTTCTGTGCAGTAATGAGGATAATCCTCAAGTTACGGACCCGGTCCGTGTAGTTGCTACCATCATCTTTCAACTTAGTTTTCTATAGGAACGCATTAAAATTCAAAGGAACGGTAGCACGGGCCATTGATCTACAACAACATAGACATGCAAAATACTATCAGGTACTAAGTTCATGATAAATTAAAGTTCAATTAATCATATTACTTAAGAACTCCCACTTAGATAGACATCCCTCTAGTCATCTAAATGATCACGTGATCCATATCAACTAAACCATGTCCGATCATCACGTGAGATGGAGTAGTTGTCAATGGTGAACATCACTATGTTGATCATATCTACTATATGATTCACGTTCGACCTTTCGGTCTCTGTGTTCCGAGGCCATATCTGCATATGCTAGGCTCGTCAAGTTTAACCTGAGTATTCTGCGTGTGCAAAACTGGCTTGCACCCGTTGTATGTGAATGTAGAGATTATCACTCCCGATCATCACGTGGTGTCTCGGCACGACGAACTGTAGCAACGGTGCATATTCAGGGAGAACACTTATACCTTGAAATTTAGTGAGAGATCATCTTATAATGCTACCGCCGTACTAAGCAAAATAAGATGCATAAAAGATAAACATCACGTGCAATCAAAATATGTGACATGATATGGCCATCATCATCTTGTGCCTTTGATCTCCATCTCCAAAGCACCGTCATGATCTCCATCGTCACTGGCTTGACACCTTGATCTCCATCGTAGCATTGTTGTCATCTCGCCAACTATTGCTTCTACGACTATCGCTACCGCTTAGTGATAAAGTAAAGCAATTACATGGCGATTGCATTTCATACAATAAAGCGACAACTATAAGGCTCCTGCCAGTTACCGATAACTTTTACAAAACATGATCATCTCATACAACAATTTATATCTCATCACGTCATGACCATATCACATCACAACATGCCCTGCAAAAACAAGTTAGACGTCCTCGACTTTGTTGTTGCAAGTTTTACGTGGCTGCTACGGGCTTCTAGCAAGAACCGTTCTTACCTACGCATCAAAACCACAACGATTTTTTGTCAAGTGTGTTGTTTTAACCTTCAACAAGGACCGGGCGTAGTCAAACTCGATTCAACTAAAGTTGGAGAAACTGACATCCGCCAGCCACCTGTGTGCAAAGCACATCGGTAGAACCAGTCTCATGAACACAGTCATGTAATGTCGGTCCAGGCCGCTTCATCCAACAATCCCGCTGAATTAAAGTAAGACATTGCTGGTAAGCAGTATGACTATTATCGCCCACAACTCTTTGTGTTCTACTCGTGCATATAACATCTACGCATAGACCTGGCTCGGATGCAACTATTGGGGAACGTAGTATTTAAAAAAAATTCCTACAATCACGCAAGATGTATCTAGGAGAAGCATAGCAACGAGCGGGGAGAGTGTGTCCACGTACCCTCGTAGACCGAAAGCGGAAGCGTTTAGTAACGCGGTTGATGTAGTTCAACATCTTCGCGATCCAACCGATCCTAGCACCGAACATACGGCACCTCCGTGTTCAGCACACGTTCAGCACGATGGCGTCCCTCAAGATCTTGATCCAGTTGAGGATGAGGAAGAGTTTCGTCAGCACGACGGCGTGTCGACGGTGATGATGAAGTTACCAGCGCAGGGATTCGCCTAAGCACAAAGACGATATGACCGAGGTGTGTAACTGTGGAGGGGGGCACCACACACAGCTAAGAGAATATCTGTTGTGCAATTGGGGTGCCCCCTGGCCACGTATATAAAGGAGGAAGGGAGAGAGGAGGCCGGCCAGGTAGGGCGCGTCAGGGGGAGTCCTACTTGGACTCCTAGTCCAAGTAGGATTCACCCCCCCCCCCTTTTCTTTTCTTCCACCAGAGGGAAAGGTAAGGGAGAGAGAGGGGAAAGGAAAGAGGGGGGGTGATACGTCTCCAATGTATCTATAATTTTTTATTGTTCCATGCTGTTATATGATCAATCTTGGATGTTTTATAATCATTTTATAGTCATTTTATATCATTTTTTAGTACTAACCTATTGACATAGTGCCAAGTTCCAGTTGCTATTTTTTCCATGTTTTTTACATCGCAGGAAATCAATATCAGACGGAATCCAAATGTAACGAAACTTTACGGAGATTTTTTTGGACTAGAAGGAACGTAATGGGCCCTGGCTACGCCTGGGGGGTGCCCCGAGGGGGGCACAACCCACCAGGGCACGCTAGGAGGCCCAGGCGCGCCCTGGTGGGTTGTGCCCACCTCGGGTGCCCCCCGGACCGCCTCTTTGCTCTATAAATACCCAAATATTCCAGAAACCCTAGGGGAGTCGACAAAATATTCATCCAGCCGCCGCAGAGTCCAGAAACACCAGATCCAATCTAGACACCATCTCGGATGGGTTCACCACCTCCATTGGTGCCTCTCCGATGATGCGTGAGTAGTTCTTTGTAGACCTCCGGGTCCGTAGTTAGTAGCTAGATGGCTTCCTCTCTCTCGCTGAATTCTCAATACAATGGTCTCTTGGAGATCCATATGATGTAACTCTTTTGCGGTGTGTTTGTTGGGATCCGATGAACTTCGAGTTTATGATCAGTTATATCTTTTTATATCCATGAAAGTTATTTGAGTTTATTTGATCTCTTATATGCATGATCTCTTATAGCCTCATATTTCTTCTCAGATATTTGGGTTTTGTTTGGCCAACTTGATCTATTTATCATGCAATGGGAAGAGGTGCTTTGTAGTGGGTTCATCTTACGGTGCTTGATCCCAGTGACAGAAAGGGAACCGACATGTATGTATCGTTGCTACTAAGGATAAAACGATGGGGTCTATCTCTACAGAGATAGATCTTGTCTACATCATGTCATCGTTCTTATTGCATTACTCCGTTTTTCCATGAACTTAATACACTAGATGCATGCTGGATAGCGGTTGATGTGTGGAGTAATAGTAGTAGATGCAGGCAGGAGTCGGTCTACTAATCTTGGACGTGATGCCTATATAATGATCATTGCCTGGATATCGTCATGTTTATTTGAAGTTCTATCAATTGCCCAACAATAATTTGTTCACCCACCGTTTGCTATTTTTCTCGAGAGAAGCCACTAGTGAAACCTACGGCCCCTGGGTCTTCTTTCTCATATATTTGCTTTTGCGATCTATTTTTCTTTTGCATTTATTTTCAGATCTATTAAACCAAAAATACAAAAATACCTCGCTGAGTTTTATTTCTATTTATCTTATTTGGCATTCGATCTATCAATCTACTACGAATTTACCTCACGTCCTTTGCCTATCTAGCTTGAGGCGCCGTACCCCGGAAGGGATTGACAACCCCTTTAACACGTTGGGTTGCGAGGATTTGTTATCCGTGTGAAGGGGCTGTTTATGTTGTGTTGCTTGGTTCTCCTGCTGGTTCGATAACCTTGGTTTCATATCTGAGGGAAATACCTACCGCCACTGTGCTGCATCATCCCTTTCTCTTTGGGGAAATACCGACGTAGCTTCAAGCGACATCAGGGGGCCGGCCCCCTCCCCTAGTCCAATTCGGTTTGGGCCAGGGGGGCGCCCCTCTCACGTGGCCCTTTCTCCTCTCCTCCAATAAGGCCCAATAGGCCCAATACTTCTCCCGGGGGTTCGGTACATCAAATCACATAACTCATAATACAAATCGTCATCGAACATTAAGCGTGCAGACCCTACGGGTTCGAGAACTATGTAGACATGACCGAGACATATCTCCGGTCAATAACCAATAGCGGAACCTCGAGGATCATATTGGCTCCTACATATTCTACTAAGATCTTTATCGGTCAAACCGCATAACAACATACGTTGTTCCCTTTCTCATCGGTATGTTACTTCCCCGAGATTCGATCGTCGGTATCCTCATACCTAGTTCAATCTCGTTACCGGCAACTCTCTTTACTCATTCCGTAATGCATCATCCCGCAACTAACTCATTAGTCACATTGCTTGCAAGGCTTATATTGATGAGCATTACCGAGAGGGCCCAGAGATACCTCTCCGATACACGGAGTGACAAATCCTAATGTCAATCTATGCCAACTCAACAAACACCATCGGAGACACCTGTAGAGCATATTTATAATCACCCAGTTACGTTGTGACGTTTGATAGCACACAAGGTGTTCCTCCGGTATTCGGGGGTTGCATAATCTCATAGTCAGAGGAACATGTATAAGTCATGAAGAAAGCAATAGCAATAAAACTAAACGATCATTTATGCTAAGCTAACGGATTGGTCTTGTCCATCACATCATTCTCTAATGATGTGATCCTGTTCATCAAATGACAACACATGTCTATGGTCAGGAAACTTAACCATCTTTGATTAACGAGCTAGTCTAGTAGAGGCATACTAGAGACACTCTGTTTGTCTATGTATTCACACATGTACTAAGTTTCCGGTTAATACAATTCCAGCATGAATAATAAACGTTTATCATGATATAAGGAAATATAAATAAGAACTTTATTATTGCCTCTAGGGCATATTTCCTTCACTTTTCACCAGCATGTCTATAGTCTTCCGTTTCAGTTGCCTTTTGGATGTTTGACGTCGCAGACATGTCTTCGTAGGCCGACGATACCCTGTGCACCCTATTGTACGACATCAACGGCCAGAAGGTGGCTGTGGGAAAGGCAGTGATCGTGAAGCCGAAGGACCGCATGTTCCACAATCCTGAAGCCAGGCGTCTTCAAGGTTAACGTGGCTAGTGTCAAGGCGGGCTTCGAGGATTTGCCTCCTCCGGTACCAGTCGATGACGAGGAGATCCCTAAACAGATTGGCGCTTGCAAGAGCTGGTTCTTGCCTTGTCCGAAGACTCTTCTTCGTGTCGAGGCGCCCAGTATCACACCAACGACAACTCCTCAAGAAGATATGAACACCACCCCACCTACCAAATTACCTGCACCTGTCGTGGCGGGTGATAGCGGACGACGCGAGGGAGAGCCTCCATTAGTGCCAGATGACGGCGCCCCTGTAGAAGAAGCAAATGTTGATGATTTCATGGAGGAGGAGGATGATGACCCTCTCAAGTATATCAATAACGCCTACGATGATGGATGATTGATGGCTCGGGACTATGACTCAGGCTATGAGCATGGAGATGATGACTTGATGCTTCCTGATTTGCCGGAGCCGGAACGTCCTAAGGCGGAATGCAAAAAGTCTCTTTTCATGCGATCCTCGCAGGAGACGCCTCTAGATGCCGCCTCTACCTAGCAACAACTCGAGGGCTGTCCACTGATTAGCCTGACGACACTGGGGGTGGTGGTTAGGGAAGGTATGGTGGGCTCACTACCGCCACCCGCCAAGAAGCAAAGGAGGAGACCGAACAAGAAAGGCCCTAAAGGCGCCAGAGTTGCTTCAAGCAGCTAGCCGCCTCTGAAGCCTGGGGAGGTAGACAGAATACCCGTCGAAGGTGCGGAGGGTTTCCATGTCGCTGGCCACCCGATCCTACCTCCAAAAGCGCTAGAGCACATACTGAACAATGATCTAAGGAGACTTCATGAAGATGTGCTGGCCAGAGAGAAAAGCCTTCTCATCTCGGAAAAACCAGGATACCCACTTTACGCGGCTCAGGTGTCGGTCGGGAAGTTGTACGTCGAGAGATGGCCCGCGGATAAGTTCATCCTGCGATTTGACTACATCTACGACATGTTCCACATGACCAAGCTGGATTTCCAGTTCATCCGCATGTATGCGCTGTATCTCAACTAAATCATCAAGCGTGAGAACATAAAATATATCTGCATCGCGGACCCGTACTATATGCACGAGAGCTTCTTGGCAGTCTGCAAAGAGCACCGTGACTATGCGAGCAAGTACATCGGCGAGTTCATGATCGCTAATAAGGACAAGTAAACTATTCTCCTGCCTTATCATCCCACATAAGCCATCCGCGGATATCCTTTCATAAGTTTTAATCATTCCTTTGCAAGCATGGAGGCTAATTTGAGGAGTACTTATTGCGCAGTGTGGGGGGGTGCGTCGTCCTCATCTCTCTGTACCCAGAATACTCCCATGCTATGTACTTGGACTCATCGAAGAACATCAAGAAAAAGGATTACACGCACATAAAGAGTTTTCTCGATAGTGCCCTATTAACCTTCAGCCTTTCTAGTGGATATATCAAGGTGAAAAAAGTACAGGAAGAACGGGCTGTGTTTCGGCCATAAGACCGACTTCTGCTGCATCCAACAACCGTACATCAGTAAGGCTGATGGATTCTACCTCATGCGTCACCTGATCGATTATAGAAGGGATAATCAACGCCTTCGCATGTCAGCTACTCACAATGATGCCGAGATTGTGAACTGGGCCACAAGCATAAGAAGGACACCGGATCCTCGAATCCGAGCTGAGTTTTATCACGTACAGTGTGAACTTACCCAAGTGATCATGAAGGAGGTCCTCGAACTAACAGGGATGTTCTACCATGGGCCAATCACGTGGGAAGATGTCCGAGCACTGCTACTCGCTCAGCGTCTGGACCTGAAGCCTTTCACGAAGCTCGGGTGCTTCCTCCCTGACTATGAAGATTGGACCGCCGACATGGAGGAATGATTGACGATGACAATGTGTCACCACTGTCGTTTTATGGCAAAATTTTGAATTTATGCACGGCGAAACTATGTGATGTAATTAAACCGTCCTCCTGAACTAGCGTAGATAGCTCTAGTTAATTAGTTTGGGTATGAGGAACTTCGTTATTTATGTTTACTATAGCTTACTTGTATTTTGCTAATTATGCCTTTTTGTGTTTCCTAAGTACATTATGTTGCATAATATCGTTGAATTTCATCAACTGACGATGCAGGTACATAGATCAGAGATGGCGAAGGGCTGCTACGCCGTATTCGTTGGGAGGGTTCCAGGAGTGTACGATCACTGGCCAGACACTCAGGCCCAGGTGGAGGGGTACCCGGGCGCTAGCCACAGAGGGTTCGACAGCAGAGCCGAAGCGGAAAATAGTTATTTGAGGTGGACACTCCGGCAAGAGAGGGAGTGAAACCGGTGCCTCAAGAAGTACTACATAGTCGCGCTCTTGCTCATTCTGATTGCTCTTCTCTTCTACTTCATGGTTTAGATAGAGATGATGAAACTTGTGTGTGTGCCATGACCATGCAATTGCATTTATTCGAGACATGACATGACTTGTGTATCGCTATTTTCGAGATGTGATGATATTTGTGTTGGATGATGATGATGATGATGATGGTATGACGAGACTACTGTATGTGTATGATATGATCAGAATAATATATGTTTGTTATGATATAATGAAACTACTGTATAGAGCATGCACAAATACATCACAAATACGTAGAGGGGAAATAAAAATATGAAAGCAGCAATATTAGTAGTAGCGCTGGTAGGCGTCTAGCGGCAGCGCTGGTTTATCAGCAGCGTTTGCTTTGGAGCAGCGCTACAGATAATTATCAGTAGCGCTGGTTGGAGCAGCGCTACTGCTAATCATACTTACCAGTAGCGCTGGTCCGAGCAGCGCTACTGCTACAACTTAGTTGTAGCGCGTTAGCAGTAGTGCTGGACCCAACGCTACTTCTATAGGTATTTCTAGCGCTGCTAGTATGATTTCTCCTAATAGTGTAGGGAAGATCAAATCACAATGGTAGCCTGATCTCAGCTGGCTAAGTGCATGCATGCATGCATGCATGCATAGAGATGCATGGAGAAGCGTGGGCTACACGGTGATAAAGTATAGGGGCGAGATGTTCCTGGACGTGAGCCATAGCTGTCCCTTCCTCTCTCTTCTGATCGCCAACAACTTCCTCCTGTTTGCCTAACAGTTCAAGCCCACGCGGCCACCGCGCACACCGCGTGAACATGGAACCGTCGCTGTTGAGGACCATTGAGCACTGCTCCTGTGATTGACGCCCTTGCTGTCTGGTCGCCATGACTCGGCGTCAGCTTTTATCCACATCATGCATGCATGGCCCAAACGCCTATCGAGCCGGGAAGGACAACCGGCGATATCGATCAACCATGCATGCGCCAGGTTTCCGTTTTCTAGGAAAAGTGGAATAAAACTAATGTTGGCAGTGATAGTTTACCATCATTTCGCTGTTCTATTCAAAGTTGTCAATTTGGCTATGGGAAAAATTAATATTGACACTGATAGTTTACCATCCAAAATAATAGTATAACAATTACATTGTTGTCATAGGTGAGAGCAGTTTTCATTTTGATTATTTGTTTTTGTAAAGTTTTGATTATTTGTTTAGCTTTCTATATACCGTAAAGGGTTTTGGTTATTTGATTATATACTTTTTAGGCAGGATGGTAAAAGTTACAAACAAGTCATTTGGTGTATCAGACCCCCCCCCTCCCCCCCTCCCTTCCTTCCATGTGTTTTCCTCCTCAGTGACACGGGGGAACCCTAGCCGCCGCCTTCCGTACAGCCCCTCCTCCCTCTCTTCTCATGCCGCCGCCACCTGAGGGGCCGCTGGCAAAGTGGGGTCGGCTCCAGGGCTGCAGGGAAGGTGGTGGCGGGACTTGTTGTTTTTCAGTGGTGGCCCTCGGGGCAGGGCGTGCAGGGACACGGTATTGGCAACGTCACAGAACACCGGATGGCACGATGCTAGGTTGCTCCGGTGTGACGCTTGGGCAGTGGCATGGGAACGGAGACCCTCCCTTGGCCGGCGTGGCCGGGACGGGCAGGGGACATACCATGGAGGGTTGCTTCATTTGTTTCCTATCTTCTATACGTGACCTCCTTGTCACCATTCTCGATCCTTGTTGTCGGCTGGAAGGATCGGCGCTCTACCTACCCTTTCCAGCGATGCCTTGGTGTGTTCGATGTGAAGATGTACGGTGGTACCTAAGGAGGTGTGATCTCATTCCTTGTCGGTAGTCTAGGTTGACTAGTGCTGGGTGTGGCTTGTATGGGTTTTTTCTTGGCTTTGAGTTGGTGGTGTTTCTTGCAACTGTCTCAATTGTTTTTTTTTATTTACTTGTTGTGCAAGAGGATTTCCTCGTCAACATATATCAGTTTGGCCGTTGTTATTTTACCTATAAAGCGGGGCGAAAGACTGCTTTGACAAATATAATTTTTAGACATACCTCATTTTTTAAATTATACCTTCTTTTGTGTGCGATTGGGCCATTTTCTAGATTTGCTAAAACACTATGGCCTGCATTTTTGCAGAAAAGAAAAAAATTAGTTGAGTTGAGGAACGCCAAAGTGGCATGTGTTTTGGCAAAGACGCGTCGATATATGTACCGCTTAATCTTTTCTTTTTGAGGGGATATCTACCGCTTGATCTTTGCTCTGAGACTGGTTTAAGTTCCTATATTTTAGAAAAAAGTTACAAACACGTGCAGTTTTTCTATTTGTCGGTATCAATGAACATGCTCTTTTGCTTGATTTACCATCACATGCCTGTTATATTCAAAGTTGTCAATTCGGTTATGTAAAATACTGGTATTGATAGTTCACCGTCCCAAAATATTAGCATAACAATAACACTGTTATCAAAGGTGACACCAACTGTTTCCATCGAAAACGACCATAATGCAGTCTGTTTGTGGACCACCTGATATTTGTACAATATTTTTCTAGATTTGCTAAAACAGAGCCGCCTACAAAACGCAGTTGATTTGAGGACTGCCCCCGTCACATGTGTTCGTGGATCGCCTGATTTTTGCTCTACGATTCATGAATGTTTGTTTTTTTAGGAACTAGCAAACATGTTCACGCGTTGCATTGGGAGAAAAAATTGGGCATGCTCCTAATACAATAAACACCACTCAAGACCCTTCCACGGATCCATGCTATCTATTTGAACATAGCGCATCATCAGTGTTGTCGCTTATCGTCCTTATCACCTTCATCGACCATGGTCACCGTGTCCACCTCACCGCAATGCGTCCGAACATGTTCGATCCCACAGTGATGATCTTGGTCATAGCACGTACAACTGCCATTGAGCCATGCCATTGCAAGTCAATGTCTAATAGATTTAAAACTAATCTCGTGGAGCTGGACGTGACGGGCTCCCTTCCCTAGCTACGGTCTACACCTAGCAAATATGCCTATGCGTTGCAGCGGGTGAAAAAATATATATCCTCGCGCGCCCTGAGCGGTCCATCCATGATGAGAAGTGCCACTTCTATCCTTCACTACCATCGCTAATGGTTGTTATATATGTTGTGCACCTATTCACGGCAAATGTGATCAATTTCAAGACGACGAGCTTGGTCATCACAGTCTAGCACACAACTTTCGTGAGCCGCTTTCTGCTCTAACTTGTAGTTCTATTGACAAAACTCGTGTTTTGCTACAGAATATATGTGAGCCCGGGTCGTTGTGGATTGGGCGGCAACTGGTCAAGAAAGGTGGTCTTCTACTCTCTGGCCTCTAGAGATGAGTACGCTAGTGATGGACATGAGGTGCTCGACATGATCATCATCAATGAAGACGCGGTGACAACAAAAATATATATATGCCTATGAAGAGGTGGTATTTCTTAAAGATCGAGATCGGAAGGAGGAACCATCAACAGGAAAACTAGAGGAGGGCCGACCAGATCCAAACAATTGGGTCTTTCCATCAGGAACACGTAAGGTGGCTTGGCTTCTCCCAATTACTTTCCGGCACAACCCGGTGGATTGATTCTGTCGATGCTGGCTCATGCATGCACACTGAAGGATCGATCGTCTAGAAGTGTGTAAGCACATGTGAACAGAAAGCACGCGAGACGATAATAGCAACACACTCCTGGTTGTTCATTTCTTCTGATCTGGTTGACAAGGGTAGTTATGTATAGGTATATATAACACCTATCTATATGTACATAGCTGACATGGTCTTGGCTACACGGAACAGGCTAACCCAAAGGAGAGAGAAGATGAGAGAGAGAAGAGAAGCGGGTTGTAGATTAACACCCGGCTGGAAACTTTGTGAGAGTTTAAGATGGGTCATAGTAGTATATATTTATAGCTAACTATTATATGTGTTGGCTATAAGATCGACTATAGAGGACAAGACAATAACATATAGCCAATAGCCGGCTATACAATTAACCATGCTCTAAGCAAAGGGGCATTCCATGAATAGGCCATTTCTTGTCTCCAAAGTGGAAGCCTGGCATAACAACATAGACTATAGTCAAGTTGCCAGTTCATTGCTTGCGTTGCATTAGGTCTTGAGTAAACAAGCCATGAAAAATAGCCACATAATTGTTTTTTTATATTTTTATAGACATTCACTTCGTCAAACTTTGGAATAACTTGGGAGTTGGAAGAAAAAAATTAGGAGTTGGGATAGATAAGAGCTTGTAGTATTTGGATGGAGAATACTGCTGAGATCCCCATGGATAAGAATCATGATCCACCATTGCCCTACAATCATTATTCGTTCATCTTGGTGGTGGGGTCACCACTCGCCATGCCCGACATCTTGGGAATTTCCATCGCTTTTTTCTCGGCATCAACTTCAGCATGTTTGTGCTCGGGAGAATTTCCAGCTTTGATTAGTGGTTAGTTTCTTCTTCTAGATATTACTGCTCATGTTGTGTGTGTTTCTTATATGTATTGTTACACATTTACTCATGTCCAATTTGTACCAAGAAACCTTCACAACTTAATTTCATCATGATGTTATGCCGCAGAAAAAAAAAATAGGAATTGACTATTCGTCACCCTGGGTGAGGAATATTCCTCACCCCCCTCTATTTTAACATCAATGCACCGTAATTTTACGTTCTGGAAATTTTGACTTATTTCAAATGTAAAAAGAAACCGTAAGAAAATATATAATCACCGTATAAATATTTTATGTTACATAAAATTACAAATGTAAAAATATAGTGTAAAATATACATAAAATGCAATTTTCTGGTCTTATGATCTATATATTTGTTTTCTTATGCTAAATTTTATGTAGTGAATCAATATGAATGTAACTATTTGTATTTCAAATGTAATTTATTTATGAAATGATCGTAAGATTACCTTGGGTGAAGAATAATTTATTCTGCACTCTGGGTGATGAATATATATATCATGACGTTTAGATCAAATTGTAAATATGTAATAAGAACTCTTTAGCACTAAAGTCTGCAAGGTACCTGTTTTGTTTATGTCCTAAAGAAAATGGTTGTCTGGCATGGCATGCCGACGGATGTAATAGCCTGGTCAAGTTGAAAAAACAAGGATCCCAATAGCCAACAAACATTCAAGGGAAGGGATGGCAATCGCAACTGTTTTAATGGCAATTTTAGTTGTCGCGGGCATGACAACTTTAGGTTAGCGATCATAGCAACTATGTTGCAGTTCTTGTATTTCCCAGAAAATGGTAGTGGTTGCAAACTTAAATTGCCATCTTATGCCCATTCTCGCGAAACTAAAGTTGTCATCAAAATGTTCGAAATTGCCACCCTTCCCAGGGAACCTTTGCTGGATAAGATTGCCTAGAAAAAAAAAGGGAAAAAAGAAGCATAGCCTAGGCAGTGGGATTAGCTTGGCCCATGCATCGACATGCTGCAGCAAGTTTGGGCCCTATTAAGATTCTTTAATCGCTACTAGATGACTGGCAGCAGGGCATGGCAGGCTAGCCTGGAAAGGTACGAAACGTAACCACACTAGGCCCATGCCAGGCATTCGAATTTTCAAAGAAATGAGCCAATTGTGCGGAGCAAACTAGCCCTAGGTCGGGGGCTCCTATTCTACGCAGTGTGCCTTGGAAAGACACGAATGATGCACCTATCACGTGGCTTTGCCCTGGTGCATCGTGGAAAAGTCAGCTTGCATGGACGCGTTACACTTTGGAAGTGTCGGCACATCAGCAGATGAGAGGCTTCCCCACGACCACACGTGGACACCTGCTCTTTTCTTATTTTTTTTCCATTTCATATTATTTCAACAACATTAAAAAATGTTCAAGAACTCTTTTAAAAACCATGACTTAGAAAATGTTTTCAAATTTAAAATAGGTTCAAGAAATATAAAACTGATCGAGAACGTAAAAATGTTCATAGATTAAAAAAAACAGTTCAGTAGAGGCGACTTTTCTGGAACCCCCGAGCAGATCCACCCCCCCACCCCATCGTCGTTTCGCCGGGTCCCTTGCCCTCCGTCGGCCGCTACGGCGGCGGGACGGTAGGGGAGCCTCGTCTCGCGTGTGTGTACAGGGTAGGCTCTGTTGGGACCCTGGTCGGCGGCGTCTTGGAGTGGGCGGCGCGGCCGGTCTTCGTTTTGCAGGTGGTGCTCGTCCCCTCCGGCGGTGGAGTTCTTCTGAGCGCCACGGCGGAGCGCCTCCTCGTCCGCTCTCGCATTCCCCGGTGGCCGATGCGTGCGTTTATCCCCCTCTGGATCTCGACGCGGCGGATCTAGTTGACGACCCTGAAGCCCCTGATGTTGGATCAAGACGGCGTTACCAGCGGAGCAGAGTGGAGGATCCCCGGAGTTCGAGGTCCGGCGACTACCCTGCCGCCTGGGGACATCTCCCGATCCAAGGTTCGTGCGGAGATGCGGCGGCGGCCCGCCACCGGCACGTTCTTCTCCGCGTCGGCGACGTTGTTTTGCAGAAAGGACCTGTGTGTAATTTCTAGCTTTCTGGTGTTCTTTTCTGTAATTCTTGTTTCAACATAATCAGTGGTTTCCTCGCAAAAAAAACAGTTCCATAATTTGAAAAAAGTACACGAAGCAGAAAAATATTTGCATATTTGAATTAGAAAAATACCATGAGTTGGAAAGGAATGTTTGTGAATCTGCAAAAATGTTTATTAAGTTGAAAAAATGTTCATGAAAATAACTTTTTTGTAAAATCAAATAAATGAGCACAGAATCAAAACATTTTTGAGAAATTGGAATTTTTTTGCATATTTAAATAAAACTTCGCAAGTCCAATGTTTTTGCATTTGAACATAATGTTCAGAAATTAAAAAAATCATGAATTTCTATATTTTCGAGCATTCATAAAATGTTCATAGAACTCAAATAATATTCAAACATTGGAAAATAATTTTCAAATTTTCAAATAGTGTTTGTGAGTGCAAAAACGGTTTCTGAATTAGAAGTTTTTAGAGAATTGAAAAAATGCTCGAGAACACTAAAAGATATATCCTAAATCGAAATGTGTTGATGAATTAAAAAATGTCCATATATTCATAAAAATATTCTCAAATTTGGAATGAATTTCAATAATTCAAAAATGTTTGTGGAAATGAGAGTATGTTTACGAAACTGAAAAGGGTTTGCAAATTCAATTATTTTGAAGAAATTCACAAAATATTCTGAATTCAAAACACTTTTATGGAGTTAATGTTTTTTCAATTCAAAAAGTTCTTTCCAATTTATTTATTTTGCTAAGTTTATAAAACTTTTTGCGAATTTGAAAATTTCTTGGAAAGTTAACAAATGTTCATGCAGTTCAATAAATGTTTGCAAATATTTAAAATGTTCATGAATAGGAAAAAAATGTTTGCAAAAAATCATGAACCAAGAAATGTTTACATATTAGAAATATGTTTGTGAAATTGAAAATAAAAAATGAATTTCGAAAATGTTTAGAAGGTTCGAAACATTTTCAAAGATCTGAAAACTGTTTTTGAATTAAAAAATGTACATGAGTTTGAAAAATGAAAAAGAAACAAAGTAAAAAAATATGAAAAAAGGAGAAGAAAAACAGAAGGAAAAAGGGAAACTAGTCTTGGAAGGAAAAGAAAAGATAGGAGTCATTGAAAGTCACTGGTTGGGTTGGCCCATCTTTGTCTAATACGCGGTAGATCGCTATCCAGCCGCGTAAGCACGCTATAGGAATCATACCTTAGTTCGGCCGGGGTTGGATTATTTTGCCTGGATACGACCGACGTATGAGAGGGCCAGGCCCACCTCCACAATATAGGCAGATGACAAGGAAAATCCTATACGACGCATAACCGGCGCCTACAGCTCCGGTTTCGGGTTCTGGCGCTCGAAGCATTAGGCTATTGGGCCAGCCCAAGTGAACCACAACGTGAGAAAATAAATGTGAAGAAAAAATGCGATAGCTGGGTTTCGAACTAAAGATCTCATGTCTTTTGTCCACTAACGCAAGAACCACAAAGGAACCCAATGCAAAACTGTGGATATTCAACCTCTTGGGCAGCTTATCACATGAAAAATTTGTTTGCATGGTGGTCACCATGTGGGCAATATGGACGGCTAGACGCAAGTTCATACATTAGGGAAATCACACAAAGCGCACAGGCAACACACTCGTTCGTGTCTAGATTTATCTCTGAACTTCTAATGATCCAGGTCAAGCCTCATGCGATTTTGCAAGGAGTCCCCCAGCAGTGTAAGTGCATCTAGTGCCCCTTAGTGATTTTGGTGTATTGAAGACTTATAGGTTAAGGGACTAATGTGTTTATGAGTGTACACAGGTCTATAAGTCTATGAGGAGTTTGATATTTACAGAGAAAGTCGACCCCTAAAAATGAATGTCTTCGACTGAAGACTTTCTGAAGACTTTGAAAGTGAAGAAATTGGTGTGACCTTGAAGACTTGGCATTCATTCGAGGAACATGAAGCGTGAAGACTTTTGTTTTCGTAGTTTCATTTTCTCTTTCTTGAGTCATAGGAAACACCGTACTGTTAAAGGGGGTCGAGGAAATACTAAGGAAAAATTTCCAAGTGATGCTCAACTCAAAATCCTACACCTACCAATCCCTTCGAGTGAAGCCATTGGAAATCTCATACAGTTCAGTCAATTTCTTCAGTGACAGAGACAAAGTTCTTCTGGTCGCTGAGGAATTTGTTCTAACTGAGGAGTTAGGAATTCGCCAGTGCAGATTGCCTACACAGTGAGGAACATGATAGCCCTGAGGAATTTGATACTCAAAATTCCGAACGTTGTTGTGCTATGCGCCAGCTGTCCCAAAATATCTACCCACCTAACGGTCATATCATTGAAGGGCATTTATGTCTTATCATGTCGGGCTGCTCCCTAGGCTATAAATAGCCGCCCCCTACAACCACTAGCTGGTTGGCTGCTCTGAGAGAAACTGACACTTGTCATTTGTGAGCATCCCATCCTCCGAGGACTTCGAGCGAAAATCATCAAGTGAGGAAACCCAGACCCAAACACCTACAAACCCAAAGTGATTGAGCATCACTGAAGAGATTGATCCTGCGTGGATCCGATGCTTCTTACCTTTGAAGACTATGCATCTTCCAGACGGTTAGGCGTCATGATCTAGAGCATCCAAGAGGAAATTGTGGATTGCTGAGTGACCGAGTTTGTGAAGGTTAGGAAGTCACCTGAAGACTTATCACGAGTGATTAGGCGAGGTCTGTGTGACCTTAGCTCAAGGATAATACGGTGAGGACTGTGTGTCCGGGACTATGTGTCCTCAGGTTTAAATACCTAGCCGCTCCAACCAGACATACAACTGTCACAACAGTTGGAACTGGTCTACTAAATCATTGTCTTCACCAAGCCTACTGGTTCTATTTCCTCAACTCTTTCATTTCCTCATTACAGTTGTTGTGTGCTTATTCATATCTGTTTGAAGACTTTGACTGAAGACTTTCTCAATCTCCTCAGTTCAATTCCTTCAGTCTGTTTGTCTTCATCCTGTATTATCCTGTGTTTACGCTTCCTGTACTCTGTGTCTGTTTTCATTTCATCATGATGTACATGCTTATGTTCTGTCATGTATGCATCTGAGTACCGCTGCAAGTAGTTCTTCACTTAGGAATTTCCTCATCCTGAAATTCCTCAGTGAAGAATTCATAAAAATCGTCTATTCACCCCCTCTCTAGTCGATATAACGCACTTTCAATTGGTATAAGAGCAAGGTATTCCCTTGTTCTGTGTGATTTTGGTTTAACCGCCTCGAGTTTTAGTTATGTCGACCACAGGAATGAAGACCGTGTCATGCCCCATCTTTGACGGTCACGGGTATCCCAAGTGGAAGGCCATGATGAAGAAGCGCCTCATGGCAATGAACAGCGAGCTGTGGACCGTCACTGAGATTGGTCTTACCGATCTGTGCAAGATGGCGGACGCTGATGACATTCACAAGATACACTCTTCTCAACCTCATGGCGAAGGACGTCATTTGCTCCTGTCTGTCTCAAAATCAGTTCAGGAACATCATGCATCTCGATCATGCAAAGCTTATCTGGGACCGTCTCTCTGAGGTCTATGAAGGTCATCGAACCCGTCATGATCCTTGGTTTGAGGACTTCAAGGAATCTCTCAAAGCGATGACATTCGAACCAGAATCATCATCTTCTACACCATGCCTTATGGCAAAAGGTGCTAAGGTAACTGAATGCTACCTATCCGAGTCCAAGTGATAAAGTAAAGCATTACACGGCGATTGCATTGCATACAATAAAGCGACAACCATATGTCTCCTGCCAGTTGCCGATAACTCGGTTACAAAACATGATCATCTCATACAATAAATTTAGCATCATGCTTTGACCATTTCACATCACAACATGCCCTGCAAAAACAAGTTAGACGTCCTCTACTTGTTGTTGCAAGTTTTACGTGGCTGCTACGGGCTTAGCAAGAACCGTTCTTACCTACGCATCAAAACCACAACGATAGTTTGTCAAGTTGGTGTTGTTTTAACCTTCGCAAGGACCGGGCGTAGCCACACTCGGTTCAACTAAAGTTGGAGAAACTGACACCCGCCAGCCACCTATGTGCAAAGCACGTCGGTAGAACCAGTCTCACGTAAGCATACGCGTAATGTCGGTCCGAGCCGCTTCATCCAACAATACCGCCGAACCAAAGTATGACATGCTGGTAAGCAGTATGACTTATATCGCCCACAACTCACTTGTGTTCTAGTCGTGCATATGACATCTACGCATAAAACCTGGCTCGGATGCCACTGTTGGGGAACATAGTAATTTAAAAAAAAAATCTACGCACACGCAAGATCATGGTGATGCATAGCAACGAGAGGGGAGAGTATGTCCACGTAGCCTCGTAGACCGAAAGCGGAAGCGTTAGCACAACGCGGTTGATGTAGTCGTACGTCTTCACGATCCGACCGATCCAAGTACCGAACGTACGGCACCTCCGAGTTCAGCACACGTTCAGCTCGATGACGTCCTCGAACTCCGATCCAGCCGAGCTTTGAGGGAGAGTTCCATCAGCACGACGGCGTGGTGACGATGATGATGTTCTACCGACGCAGGGCTTCGCCTAAGCACCGCTACGATATTATAGAGGTGGATTATGGTGGAGGGGGGCACCGCACACAGCTAAGAGATCAAGAGATCAATTGTTGTGTCTTTGGGGTGCCCCCCTACCCCCGTATATAAAGGAGCAAGGGGGGAGGCGGCCGGCCTAGGATGAGGGCGCGCCAAGGGGGGAGTCCTACTCCCACCGGGAGTAGGACTCCTCCTTTCCTTGTTGGACTACTCCTAGATCACTATTGTACTCCTTTGCCAAACTCAGTGGTACGGTATACAATAGATCTGGTACACAACATGGCATACTTTGTAGAACCTATGGCATATGGAATGACTTTCATTCTCTTTCTATCTTCTGCCGTGTTCGGGCTTTGAGTCTTACTCAATTTCACACCTTGTAACACAGGCAAGAACTCTTTCTTTGACTGTTCCATTTTGAACTACTTCAAAATCTTGTTAAGGTATGTACTCATTGAAAAAACTTATCAAGCGTCTTGATGTATCTCTATAGATCTTGATGCTCAATATGTAAGCAGCTTCACCAAGGTCTTTCTTTGAAAAACTCCTTTTAAACACTCCTTTATGCTTTGCAGAATAATTCTACATTATTTCCGATCAACAATATGTATTCACATATACTTATCAGAAATGTTGTAGTGCTCTCACTCACTTTCTTGTAAATACAGGCTTCACCGCAAGTCTGTATAAAACTATATCCTTTGATCAACTTATCAAAGTGTATATTCCAACTCCGAGATGCTTGCACCAGTCCATAGATGGATCGCTGGAGCTTGCATATTTTGTTAGCACCTTTAGGATTGACAAAACCTTCTGGTTGCATCATATACAACTCTTCTTTAATAAATTGTTTAAGGAATGCAGTTTTGTTTATCCATTTGCCAGATTTCATAAAATGCGGCAATTGCTAACATGATTCGGACAGACTTAAGCATAGATACGAGTGAGAAACTCTCATCGTAGTCAACACCTTGAACTTGTCGAAAACCTTTTTGCGACAATTCTAGCTTTGTAGATAGTAACACTACTATCAGCGTCCGTCTTCCTCTTGAAGATCCATTTAATCTCAATGGCTCGCCGATCATTGGGCAAGTCAATCAAAGTCCATACTTTGTTCTCATACATGGATCTCATCTCAGATTTCATGGCCTCAAGCCATTTCGCGGAATCTGGGCTCATCATCGCTTCCTCATAGTTCGTAGGTTCGTCATGGTCAAGTAACATGACCTCCAGAACAGGATTACCGTACCACTCTGGTGTGGATCTCACTCTGGTTTACCTACGAGGTTCGGTAGTAACTTGATCTGAAGTTACATGATCATCATCATTAGCTTCCTCACTAATTGGTGTAGGAGTCACAGGAACAAATTTCTGTGATGAACTACTTTCCAATAATGGAGCAGGTACAGTTACCTGATCAAGTTCTACTTTCCTCCCACTCACTTCTTTCAAGAGAAACTCTTCTCTAGAAAGGATCCATTCTCAGCAATGAATATCTTGCCTTCGGATCTGTGATAGAAGGTGTACCCAATTGTCTCCTTTGGGTATCCTATGAAGATACATTTCTCCGAGGGTTTGAGCTTATCAGGATGAAACTTTTTCTTATAAGCATCGCAACCCCAAATTTTAAGAAACGACAAATTTGGTTTCTTGCCAAACCACAGTTCATACGGTGTCGTCTCAAACGGATTTAGATGGTGCCCTGTTTAACGTGAATGCAGCTGTCACTAATGCATAACCCCAAAACGATAGTGGTAAATCGGTAAGAGACATCATAGATTGCACCATATCTAATAAAGTACGGTTACGATGTTCGGACACACCATTACACTGTGGTGTTCCAGGTGGCGTGAGCAGTGAAACTATTTCACATTGTTTTAACTGAAGACCAAACTCGTAACTCAAATATTCTCCTCCACGATCAAATCGTAGAAACTTTATTTTCTTACTACGATGATTTTCTACTTCACTCTAAAATTATATGAACTTTTCAAATGTTTCAGACTTTATGTTTCATCAAGTAGATATACCCATATCTGCTCAAATCATCTGTGAAGGTCTGAAAATAACGATACCTGCCGCGAGCCTCAATATTCATTGGACCACATACATCAGTATGTATGATTTCCAACAAATCTGTTGCTCGCTCCGTTGTTCCGGAGAACGGCGTTTTAGTCATCTTGCCCAAGAGGCATGGTTCGCAAGCATCAAGTGATTCATAATCAAGTGATTCCAGAATCCCATCAACATGGAGTTTCTTCATGCGCTTTACACCAATATGACCTAAACGGCAGTGCCACAAATAAGTTGCACTATCATTATTAACTTTGCATCTTTTGGCTTCAATATTATGAATATGTGTATCACTACGATCGAGATCCAGCAAACCATTTTCATTGGGTGTATGACCATAGAAGGTTTTATTCATGTAAATAGAACAACAATTATTCTCTAACTTAAATGAATAACTGTATTGCAATAAACATGATCAAATCATATTCATGCTCAACGCAAACACCAAATAACACTTATTTAGGTTCAACACTAATCCCAAAAGTGTAGGGAGCGTGCGATGATGATCATATCAATCTTGGAACCACTTCCAACACACATCGTCACTTCACCCTTAACTAGTCTCTGTTCATTCTGCAACTCCTGTTTCGAGTTACTACTCTTTAGCAACTGAACCAATATCAAATACCGAAGGGTTGCTACAAACACTAGTAAAATACACATCAATAATCTGTATATCAAATATACCTTTGTTCACTTTGCCATCCTTCTTATCTACCAAATACTTGGGGTAGTTCCGCTTCCAGTGACCAGTTCCTTTGCAGCATAAGCACTTAGTCTCAGGCTTAGGTCCAGACTTGGGCTTCTTCACTTGAGCAGCAACTTTCTTGCCGTTCTTCTTGAAGTTCCCCTTCTTCCCTTTTCCCTTTTCCTTGAAACTAGTGGTCTTGTCAACCATCAACACTTGATGCTCTTTCTTGATTTCTACCTTCGTCGATTTCAGCATCGCGAAGATCTCGGGAATTACTTTCGTCATCCCTTGCATACTATAGTTCATCATGAAGTTCTACTAACTTGGTGATGGTGACTAGAGAATTCTGTCAATCACTATTTTATCTGGAAGATTAACTCCCACTTGATTCAAGCGATTGTAGTACCCAGACAATCTGAGCACATGCTCACTGCTTGAGCTATTCTCCTCCATCTTTTAGCTATAGAACTTGTTGGAGACTTCATATCTCTCAACTCGGGTATTTGCTTGAAATATTAACCTCAACTCCTGGAACATCTCATATGGTCCATGACTTCAAAACGTCTTTGAAGTCCCGATTCTAAGCCTTTAAGCATGGTGCACTAAACTATCAAGTAGTCATCATATTGAGCTAGCCAAACGTTCACAACGTCTGCATTTGCTCCTGCAATAGGTCTGTCACCTAGCGGTGCATCAAGGACATAATTCTTCTTTGCAGCAATGAGGATAATCCTCAGATCACGGATCCAATCCGCATCATTGCTACTAACATCTTTCAACATAATTTTTCTCTAGGAACATATCAAAATAAACATAGGGAAGCAACAACGCGAGCTATTGATCTACAACATAATTTGCAAAATACTATCGGGACTAAGTTCATGATAAATTTAAGTTCAATTAATCATATTACTTAAGAACTCCCACTTAGATAGGCATCCCTCTAATCTTCTAAGTGATCACGTGATCCATATCAACTAAACCATGTCCGATCATCACGTGAGATGGAGTAATTTCAATGGTGAACATCACTATGTTGATCATATCTACTATATGATTCACGCTCGACCTTTCGGTCTCCGTGTTCCGAGGACATATCTGTTATATGCTAGGCTCGTCAAGCTTAACCTGAGTATTCCGCGTGTGCAACTGTTTTGCACCCGTTGTATTTGAACGTAGAGCCTATCACACCCGATCATCACGTGGTGTCTCATCACGAAGAACTTTCGCAACGGTGCATACTAAGGGAGAACACTTATACTTTGATAATTTAGTGAGGGATCATCTTATAATGCTACCGTCAATCAAAGCAAGATAAGATGCATAAAAGATAAACATCACATGCAATCAATATAAGTGATATGATATGGCCATCATCATCTTGTGCTTGTGATCTCCATCTCCGAAGCACCGTCATGATCACCATCGTCACCGGCGCGACACCTTGATCTCCATCGTAGCATCGTTGTCGTCTCGCCAATCTTATGCTTCTACGACTATCGCTACCGCTTAGTGATAAAGTAAAGCATTACAGGGCGATTGCATTGCATACAATAAAGCGACAACCATATGTCTCCTGCCAGTTGCCGATAACTCGGTTACAAAACATGATCATCTCATACAATAAATTTAGCTTCATGCTTTGACCATTTCACATCACAACATGCCCTGCAAAAACAAGTTAGACGTCCTCTACTTTGTTGTTGCAAGTTTTACGTGGCTGCTACGGGCTTAGCAAGAACCATTCTTACCTACGCATCAAAACCACAACGATAGTTTATCAAGTTGGTGTTGTTTTAACCTTCGCAAGGACCGGGCGTAGCCACACTCGGTTCAACTAAAGTTGGAGAAACTGACACCCGCCAGCCACCTATGTGCAAAGCACGTCGGTAGAACCAGTCTCGCGTAAGCGTACGCGTAATGTCGGTCCGAGCCGCTTCATCCAACAATACCGCCGAACCAAAGTATGACATGCTGGTAAGCAGTATGACTTATATCGCCCACAACTCACTTGTATTCTAGTCGTGCATATGACATCTACGCATAAAACCTGGCTCGGATGCCACTGTTGGGGAACGTAGTAATTTCAAAAAAAAATCTACGCACACGCAAGATCATGGTGATGCATAGCAACGAGAGGGGAGAGTATGTCCACGTAGCCTCGTAGACCGAAAGCGGAAGCGTTAGCACAACGCGGTTGATGTAGTCGTACGTCTTCACGATCCGACCGATCCAAGTACCGAACGTACGGCACCTCCGAGTTCAGCACAGGTTCAGCTCGATGACGTCCTCGAACTCCGATCCAGCCAAGCTTTGAGGGAGAGTTCCGTCAGCACGACGGCGTGGTGACGATGATGATGTTCTACCGACGCAGGGCTTCGCGTAAGCACCGCTACGATATTATAGAGGTGGATTATGGTGGAGGGGGGCACCGCACACGGCTAAGAGATCAAGAGATCAATTGTTGTGTCTTTGGGGTGCCCCCCTACCCCCGTATATAAAGGAGCAAGGGGGGAGGCGGCCGGCCTAGGATGAGGGCACGCCAAGGGGGGAGTCCTACTCCCACCGGGAGTAGGACTCCTCCTTTCCTTGTTGGAGTAGGAGAAGGGAAGGGAGAACGAGAAGGAAGGAATGGGGCGCCCCCCCTCCCTAGTCCAATTCGGACTAGTCCATGGGGAGGGGTGCGGCCACCCTTTGGGGCCTTTCTGTCCTTTCCCGTATGGCCCATTAAGGCCCAATACGAATTCCCGTAACTCTCCGGTACTCCGAAAAATACCCGAATCACTCGGAACCTTTCGGATGTCCGAATATAGTCGTTCAATATATCGATCTTTATGTCTCGACCATTTCGAGACTCCTCGTCATGTCCCTGATCTCATCCGGGACTCCGAACTCCTTCGGTACATCAAAACACATAAACTCATAATATAACCGTCATCTAACTTTAAGCGTGCGGACCCTACAGGTTCGAGAACTATGTAGACATGACCGAGACACGTCTCCGGTCAATAACCAATAGCGGAACCTAGATGCTCATATTGGCTCCCACATATTCTACGAAGATCTTTATCGGTCAAACCGCATAACAACATACGTTGTTCCCTTTGTCATCGGTATGTTACTTGCCCGAGATTCGATCGTCGGTATCTCAATACCTAGTTCAATCTCGTTACCGGCAAGTCTCTTTACTCGTTCCGTAATACATCATCCCGCAACTAACTCATTAGTTGCAATGCTTGCAAGGCTTTAATTGATGTGCATTACCAAGTGGGCCTAGAGATACCTCTCCGATAATCGGAGTGACAAATCCTAATCTCGAAATACGCCAACCCAACAAGTACCTTCGGAGACACCTGTAGAGCACCTTTATAATCACCCATTTACGTTGTGACGTTTGGCAGCACACAAAGTGTTCCTCCGGTAAACGGGAGTTGCATAATCTCATAGTCATAGGAACATGTATAAGTCATGAAGAAAGCAATAGCAGAATACTAAATGATCGTGTGCTAAGCTAACGGAATGGGTCAAGTCAATCACATCATTCTCCTAATGATATGATCACGTAAATCAAATGACAACTCATGTCTATGGCTAGGAAACATAACCATCTTTGATCAACGAGCTAGTCAAGTAGAGGCATACTAGTGACACTCTGTTTGTCTATGTATTCACACATGTATCATGTTTCCGGTTAATACAATTCTAGATTGAATAATAAACCATTATCATGATATAAGGAAATAAATAATAACTTTATTATTGCCTCTAGGGCATATTTCCTTCAGTGGGTACATACGTCGTCCCACGTGTGCAACTCTGTGGCCGTGCATGTGCGACTATGCGTACGAGAGTGTGCAACTCCATGATCGCGCGTGTGCGACCATGCCGATGAGAATGCGCAAGTCTGCGGTCGTGCGTGAGCTACTACGCCGACGAGAGTGTGAAGCCCCATGTTCATGTGTGTGGGACTATGCCACTGCACGTGTGCAACACCCGTTGTCGTGCATGAGCTACTATATGTGGACGAATGTCCGTGGCTATGCTTGTGTGACTATGCGGACAAGAGTGTGCAACTCTATGGCCGTGCGTTTGCAACTATACAGACTAGCGTGTGCAACTCTGTGACCGCGCGTGTGCAACTCGATGACAGTGTGATACTCTGTGACTGTGCGGATTTCACTATTTGTTGCCTCGGCCAACTGCCTAACAGTGGATGTGCAACTTCGGATGCTTTCTGGCCAACTGCCTAACAGTGATGTGTAACTTTTCCCCGGACCCCATGGATGTGTAGTTTTTCCTACTAGCTAGCGAGATGTGCACACTCTACTAGCGAGATGTGCAACTTTAGCATCCCATATGTATGCATCTTTTCAGTACCCCATGGATGTGCAATTTTCACCATCCAACTATCCCTTTCAGTGAGATGTGCAAGTTCTTATGTTGCCCGGGCCAACTGCCTAGCAGACTACGTCCAACTTCATATGTTGCCCCCGCTAACTGAAACTACAATTCACTGGTAGAAAGAGGAAGAAGTTGCACATCGACTACTAGACAAATGGCTGGAATAACAGACTAAGTTGCACATATTGTCAGTGGGGTGGTAGGGACAGGGTGTGCATGAAAAATTCACATCCACGAATAGGGGGTTGCACATAGACTACTAGGTAGTTGGTTGGGACAGTAGACTACATATCATAAAAAGTTGGTTGTCATGATTGTTAGATTGCAACCTCATCGGAAGTTGGATCATCCAGCTCTAAAAATTAGTTTTGAAAAAAAATCACCATGCAGTACTCCCTCCGGTCCTTTTTAGTCTGCATATAAGTTTTGTCTGAAGTCAAAGTATCTCTAATTTGACCAAACATTTAGAAAAATATATTAACATTCATAATGTCAAATCATTATTTTTAGATTCATTTGAAATGTAATTTCATAATATATATATTTGGTATTGTAAATATTGACATTTTTTAATATAAATTTGGTCAAACTTTGACTTAGCAGAAATCTAATCTACCATAGTGCGGACCCTACGGGTTCGAGAACTATGTAGACATGACCGAGACACGTCTCCGGTCAATAACCAATAGCGGAACCTGGATGCTCATATTGGCTCCCACGTATTATACGAAGATCTTTATCGGTCAAACCGCATAACAACATACGTTGTTCCCTTTGTCATCGGTATGTTACTTGCCCGAGATTCGATCGTCGGTATCTCAATACCTAGTTCAATCTCGTTACCGGCAAGTCTCTTTACTCGTTCCGTAATACATCATCCCGCAACTAACTCATTAGTTGCAATGCTTGCAAGCCTTTAAGTGATGTGCATTACCAAGTGGGCCCAGAGATACCTCTCCGACAATCTTTGACTTAGCAGAAATCTAATATGCGGAGTAAAAAGGACTGGAAGGAGTAGTAAAGTTGCACCATGCAGTAATAGAGTTGCATCATATAGCACCAAAGTTGGCATCAAATTTTTTTCGTCAAAATATACCTATGTGGGACGTTTGAAAGATATCATCATAAGGATTCCAATGGTGTGACTATGCCGCCACGCGTATGCAACTCCCACAGTCTTACATGAGCTACTACGTCGCCGTGTGTGTGCAACTGTGTTGTCTCGTGTGTACGACGATGCCATCGCGCATGTGCAAGTCTCGCAGTCGTATATGAGCTTGTATGCGGCAAGAGTTGTCAGCTCTATGGACATGTGTGTGCGTCTATGTTGTCATGCGTGTGCAACTTCATGACCATGCATGTGCGACTATGTGGACGAGAATGTGCAATTCCGCTGCCACGTGTGTACGATTATTTCGGACGAGTGTGTGCAATTCACTTTCACAACCGTAGAAATAAATGTTGAGTGTATTTGGCTATCTGTACATCCAGGAGCAAACAAATCTCCTACTCAATCGTGAATTTGTCTACCTTCCTTCATGTAAAAGAAGAGCATAGTTACAGTATAGAAAAGCCTGCGCTCGGGCAGATTGAAGAATAAGAGAACAACATGCACAACGCAGGACCGACCATCGCTATCTCCAACAAGCTAGCATTAGCAATTTTCAGCAGCTACACATCAGTTAATCCCCAATTTCCCAAGCAAGCATTCGCATTTTCCAGCAGCTAGACACCATGAAACCTTGAGGGAAGAGGAGAAGAAAGCTGAAACTTGTGCAATGCTAAACTTTCGTCACTTGTGGATCCAAAGAACAGAAGCAAGAAGCACCACCACCACACAAGCAAGAGGCCGCATCTCGCAGTCGCTCAAAGTGCCACAGACGTACCAGCTCGTAGCAAGAGAAGCCGCAGCAGCACGACATCACAACCATCTCATTTCAGACACGGCGCCGCACCCGCACCCTTAAGAAGCCCCTAGAGCAGTACACTCCTGGACTCCGCCGCCGCCCTACTCCGGCAGCTCGTCGCAGCCGCCCGACCGCCGGTCCTGGACCCCGCCGGCACCGTCTTCCCTTGCAATCACCACCCCTGCCTCACAGCACGCCACGCCGCACAGGCCGACCTCCGCAGCAGCCGCTCAATCGTCCATGTCCCCACCATCCGCAGCAGCAGCAGAGACTTTGGGAAGGAAGGGGAGGATCAGGGCGGCGCCATGGGAGGAAGGGGAGGAGAGGGGCGGCGCCATGGGGAGGAAGGGGAGGAGAGGAGGCAGGGAAGAAGCACATGCAGCGCTTGTCGTGTAGCGCGTCTTTCCCCGACCAAGTAGCACCTGCACGTGGGAATCGCGATGACACGCAGGAGATCGTGCGGCCAGGAGCCAGCCACTCGACTCCCCTAAATAATGCGCGTGCACTTTTTAGATTTTAGGTTTATTCAGTGATGGCCCTTAAGAAAGAGTAACAACCAACAGTAATTTACGTAAATTGAATGGATCAAATTGACATGGTAAATAATATATAGTGAACTAGTAAGCTTGCACGTGCAACACACGTCTAAATCGTCATTAAATAATTATCAAATGTTTTTTTGGATATGAATGTCTTTTTTTTTTTGCGCTGGTATATGAATGTCTTTATCAATCTGATGTTTTTGGATATCATTCCAAGACACAACATTGAGTATTGAGTGACCCTGTGCAACTCTAGTGAAGATCTGGATTCATCAAGGCATTAATACATTAATAAGCAAATAATAGGTCTAACAACAACATGCAACATGTATCAAGATAGGCATGCGAGCGGACGGCCCCGAGTCCGCATGTGTCCGCAAGAGCAAAATTAAAGCAAGCATGAAACTGAAGCAACAAGGATTAGTACGTTTCCGGCCACCGTGGACATGTCCGCTTGCATCCCTATTTATCAAGATCTTGTTTAAATATATCCACAGTGTTATCGCATCATGTCTTACATCTCCTGAATCACTTACATCCAAAAGCTAGGAAGAAGATGCAAAACTGAAATGAAAGGATGTCGCGGACTTGCTTTGAAAGACACAAATATTCTGAGAACATATTCGTCACCAACTTTTGATTTAATATTATCCTGAAAGCAACTACCGAATGAGTCCACTATTTAACTTGAATTACAAAATACATATGGTGCGATGCTACAGTGTTTTGTTCCAACTCTTCATGATATATCATAGTTTATTCAGGAGTATAAAACTTGCTAGATTAAAGAGGTGTTAGTGTCCACTAAATTACTTCTGGCAAATATGATGGTATAAAAAATGATTATCTCCCCTACACTGCTGCAAAATTCAGTTAAAAAGGAGTATACTGACCTACTGGTTTATTTCTTGGGATCAATATTCTCATTAATTTCCTTGGGAATTGTAGTTTTTTTTGAAAACCCCCATACATTAATTAATTAATAATGTTATTACAATCGTTCATTAGAAAATTCGCCACACAGGGCGGAACGCTATTAAGAAATCCCATCAGATTTAGTTATAAAGCTAAACTTCGCAATTTCATAAGCCACCTTATTGGCATTCCGATTAATTTTTGCAATTTTAAAATTCTTAAGCATCTTCGATATACTCAAGGCTTCTTTCTTCAGATCAACGAGCGAGGACCTGTCATGATTCTCATTTGCAAGGAAAGAACGGACAAAAGCACAATCAGTCTCCAAAATAATGGACTGATGAAGAGTAATACCTATATAAAGGCCTGCCAGGCAAGCACGCAGCTCAGCTTCATTCACGCTGTAGCACTGACCCAGAAAGTCCCACGAAGATAAAATAACTTCGGCAGATGAGTTCCTAACAACCACCCCACACTGGCCGCATTAATACTCTCCACATAGCTAGAATCGACATTGATCTTGATATAATCTTCTGGTGGAGGTTTCCATCCCACCTGTTGTTGTGATGTTGCAAAAACTGGTGTAGCACCTCCCATTTTTCCTTTACCTTTGTTACTAGGAACAACCTCGACAGTGTCGTGACAGGACGTAAAAAGAAGACCAATAGTTGGGAATTGTAGTTGGTGCTAAGAAAATCCAATACATGCATATAAATGAATCAAATCTAATCATTAGAATGCTCCGTTGACCTCTGCAAGAACTTCTTGCTGCTCAATTCAACACAACAATCTAACCTGCAAACATGGAATCACAAATGTATATACGTCAGAAGCCAGCATAAAAGTGGGATAAAATCAACCAATCTTCTAAGGGAGGATTTTACATAAGGAGGCTACATGCTACGAGCTGGAGTCTGAAATATCAATGGTATAGAAACAAATTTTTTAGAGTACGCAAAATGCGTACCATTGATTTAGAGAAGGCAGAGATTAGTTACAAGAATTACAACTGATGGCCAACCCACAACCGGATGGCACATCGAACTCACCACTCCAACTCACGCACTCTTCAATGGTACCTCAAAACTGAAGGTATAGAAACATCAAGCATAGGCTCCGTTAAAAAGTGGAACCTCTTCAATGGTATTAGAGATACATAAATGGATAAAAAATAGATTAACTTACATCAGAGAGATATAGAAAGTAACATTTGTAAAAACAAAACTGAAATTTGCATGATGGGGACTGATATGATATATAGATGCTATGGATGTTTGTCAGAAGATAAAATATGGAGTAGGGAACATTAGCAAACATTGATATAAAATACATATGTAATGCCCAAGATTTGATATCTTATCAAGTGCCCCAAGTTCTCCATGTGGCACTGCATCTATTTTTTAGTTTCTCTCATTGCAACAACAAAACAGAAGAAACTTATGTACCGTCGGTTGCTAAGTGTAAGCTTAAGTAAAATAATCAAAAAAAGGAGAACAGTTACTGAAATATTTCGCTGCATATTTTGATTTGTACAGCAGCAATGTCAAACTATTGTTATGTAATATTTGTTTGAGAAGAGACGCAAAAATGTCTTAGATCTGTTGCTCTGTACAATTTCAGTTAGAAAAATGTATGCCAGTGTGCAAACTTCACTGTGTTTGACTGCTTAGATAATACTCAACTAAAAGACTGGGTGGTTACACATCAACTCGTAGTAGTAGCAAATACATGTGCCTAGATAAGAAGACTGGAGGATTTCACATCAACTCACGACTGGTACGTAGTACCAAATACATTCTTTATATGATGTTAAAGACTGGGGCATTTACTAACAAAAATATATACAACAAAATGGTATAAGAAATAGTAGAAGTACTGTACCTATATGTAGTGGATATACGGTGAGAGAGGAGATGAGCGCTGAACATGGAAAGAAAAGAAAAGAGGAGTTGCTGCAGGTAGGTTGCTCCGCTGGACATGGGAAAGGGAAGGAGGGAAGGCTTCAGGGGATGGCGGAACTCACCTGCGACCCATTTGTCCTCTCCTTCGTCGTTGTTACTTGTTACTTGTCACCTTCAGGGGATGGTGGGCAAGCTGCCGACGCGGCGTAACTTCGGACTGCAGGGAGGCAGCATTGGAGGAAGAGGGGGAGTGCGGTGGCGGTACGTGGTGGCGTCGGGAAGGGCAGGAGGCAGGCCACGCGTGGAGTGCGCTGTCGACGGCGACCGCAGCCAGGTCACCACACCCGGCCCGCCACGTCCAGGACTCCAGGTCGCGCTTAAGGAGGCGACGGCCTGCGCCGCCGCGGCGCTTCACTTCGATCTCGCTCTCTATCTTCCATGACCGGCGCAATGAACGGGCCGGTGGCAAGCACTCGTCTAGGTCCACCTAAGCTGGCACCGCTTCTCTCCCTCTCTCTTCCACGACCGGCGCGAGGAACGGGGCGGTGGCAACCCCTCGTCTAGTTCCAGATCGAACGTGGGGTGGCTTTGGAACCTCTCCACGGGAAAGAAGGAAACCACAGTGAAAAGAAATAGTGGGGCGGCGGCGCGGCGAGAAGGTGGGGCGGGGCAAGCGGTTGGCGGCGTCGGCGGTGGGGGCCGAGCAGCTGACGCGGCCTTGAGAAGTGCGGCGTGCGGGGGTTTTTCGCGGAGAGAAGAGAGGACACGGGGTGATTTGGTTAGCGATCGATGTCGTTAACGAAGGCTTTAGGCCGTTAGATTGTGTAATTAATGACTCAGATAGTGATTTGGATCTGCCCTCTCATGTTTTCATAGTGGTAGTAGATGAAAGGCCAAACGATTCAGTTTCCACGGATCAGCAGGAACCACGGATCAACCAAACTATGAACCATTAATTACATACAGATACAGGAGTACAGGATGAACAGATACCACGAACCATTACATAGTACCGAGAATCAGAAGGACACTACCGACAGAACAAGAGAAAGCATGCATGAACCATTACATACATATAGATACAGGACGCAACTCGGCAACACGTACTACATGCATGCATGCAGCGTACGTACTACTCCTCGGCGGCGGCCTTGTTTAACTTGTGGAGGACTTGAACTTGCCGGCCTTGTGCGCGGTCTTGTTGTTCTTGGGGAGCAGCACGGGGTTGATGTAGGATACGACGCCGGCCTGGGCGATGGTGACGCCGGCGAGCAGCCTGCTGAACTCGTTGTCGTTGCGGATGGCGAGAAGCAGGTGGCGAGGGGTGATGAGCTTCTTCTTGTTGGCTTTGGCCGCGTTGCCGGCCATCTCCAGGATCTGCAGGCATGCATGCGATGCGATTCAAGAGGCGACCCACCAGAAAGGAAAGGAAGTCGTTAGCCGTGGCGTGGAAGTGGAACACGAGGAGAAGAAGGGAGATGGTCGAGGAGGAAGGGAGGGGAAAGGAATCGGATCGGTTGTGACCTCGGCAACGAGGTACTCGAGGACGGCGGCGAGGAAGACGGGGGCCAGCGCCGCGACGCGAGGCGCATAGCGGCCCTGCCTGAGGTACCGCCCGACGCGGCTGATCGGGAACTTGATCCCGGCCTTGAGGGGCCACGACGTGCCTATGTTCCACAGCGCGCGTCGTATCCTCTTCTTTACTTCTTCTTCTTCTTCTTGTTGTTTTCTCAGGTCGGCCGGCGACGGGGAACTGACTGCAGACATCGTCGTGTTATTTTTGGCGCTGGATCGGAAGGAACTGCTTCGGTTGGTGGATTGGATTTGGATGGGTTTCCTTCCTTTTATATGTGGGGCGCGATCCGTGGGAGGGTCAAATCCTCCAATCACAACGCTCGTGCGTGCGTGCGCGTGTCCAGTTACCATGCATGCACGATCTAGATCTCCGTTACGTGGATGCGCTAACTTCCTCCTCTCTTTTCTCTTCTTCTTTTCCTCAATCGTTTTTGGCTGAGGGAGACGAAATTCAAACTTTGGGGAACCGGCCGGGAGAATGATTTCGATTCGTAGGCATGCGCGTGCGCGTTTCTTCGATCGGAACGTTTTTTTTTCTTCCTTCTTTTTTTTTTGCGGGAAAGGAACTTTTCATTCATCAACCATAGTGATTACATTCAGAGATGACGATGCTAGCTATTTCGACTGGGGAGTTTCGAAGCCAACAGGCAGTGCGCTGTTGCGAGCGCCCCATACAAGAAAGGGTGTGACTCGCTACATTTGCATACCTACTAATTTTAGCTAGACTAATGTTTCTTTCATGAGTAAGAATCCTTCTGATCTCATTAATCTGGTTCGCATACCTCGATCGCTCCATATCATTAGATTGCACCAGCTTCAACAATTCGGCGCAATCCGTTTCAACAACCAACGGCAAGCTGGACCAATGGAGAGCAAGCCGAAGCCCCTCGTCCATAGCTGCCATCTCCGCTTCTAGAGGGCTCCCACAACTAAAGAGCACCCGCGTCGCGGCGAAGATGACTGCGCCTTCATGATCACGCAAAATCATCCCAGCCGCGGCTGCACCATCCTCCTTCAGAAAAGCACCGTCAACATTCAGTTTAGCATAGTTCACATCAGGGGCCTTCCATTGAGGTGTGGCTATTATTTCATGTGTTTTTTTTGACATGCTTCCCGAGTAATCGATCACCTGCTTGCCCTTTGTCAAGTCCACCTCGGGATGCTGTTGTATTGCAAGTAGGGAATTGATATAACTCGATTGGAACCGGCGCGAGGCCTCGATCGGGACTGGGCGTTTATGATGTGTGATCTCATTTCTTGCATACCAAATCCTCCACATGATCATCAAGGAAGCAAGCTTCTGTACATCCGGCAGTTTATCAAGCAGACGTAATAACCAATCAGCGTCGCGCAGGTCGGCTGGGGTCGGTAGTGCCCAATGCTCTCTCATAGCCTCCCAAAGCGCCGCTGCATGAGGACATATGACAAGAGCATGGTGCACATCCTCCTTTGCCTGGCCACACAGCAAGCATGTTGAGTCCAGTTCAATGTGTCTGTGCGTCTTGGTAGCTTGTGTAGCTAGGGCCTCTTGGGCAGCTTGCCATGCAAAGATACGTACTTTGGCTGGTGCCCCGTTTTTCCATATCAGGTTCCACACCGAACGTCTTCCGTCCGGCTGGCCGCTTGAGGCGCCGTTGTCCTGCTTTGCCATCTGTTCCTGCAGACCAAGGTAGTAGGCGCTACGTACCGAAAAGCAGCCACATTTGTCCGGGTGCCAAGCAAGGAAGTCGGAGTCTAATCTGCTTGAAGCCTTGATCTGAAGGATGCAATCAATGTCCGGCTGATAGAAATGCTGCCGGAGAAGATTTATATTCCACGAACCATCAAGGTTGAGCAGTTCAGAGACCCACTTTAGGCAACAACGACGCTTCGGGGTGATCGGCCGTCGAGACTGATCGCGAGGGAGCCAAGGATCTCGCCATATGCGGACCTGCGAGCCATTACCAATACGCCAAATAATACCTTTTTTTAATAGCTCCAGCCCATACTCCACTGCTTGCCATGTTGAGGAGGCATTACCGGTGACGATGGTGTCGACCAGGAACGCATTGGGGTAGTACTTTGCCTTGAGCACTTGTGCACATAAGCTTTGGGGGTTCTCAATTAGCCTCCATGCCTGCTTGGCAAGCAACTCTTGATTAAAAAGCTTCATGTCCCGAAATCCGATGCCACCATGTGACTTGGGCCTGAGCATAATGTCCCACGACACCCAGTGAGTACGGCGTTGTCCCTGTGCTGCCCCCCACCAGAAGTTGCGTATCATTTTTGTTAAATCCTCGCATAAGCCGTCAGGGAGCTTAAAGACGCCCATTAGAAAAGTCGGAAGCACTTGGGCGACTGCCTTAATTAGCACTTCTTTCCCTCCCTGAGAGCCCTCCCCCCATTGCACAATTCTCTTCACCATTTTCTCTTGTATGCTTTGGAATTTACCCCGAGTCATTCTCCCCTCCGGCGTGGGCAAGCCTAGGTACTTAGGTTCGAACTCCACTTGGGTAACTTGCAGCAGCGTTTTAATTCCTTCATGAGTATCAACCGGGCAAGATTTTCCAAACATGACAGAGCACTTATCAAAGTTAACAAGCTAACCCGTCCCTTGAGCATAAGAATTGATAACTTGCTGCACGCGTACAGCTTGATCCACCTCTGCCTTGAAGAGTAGGAGCGTGTCATCGGCAAAGAGCAAATTTGATATTCCAAGGGCATTGCGGCATACTTTTAGTGGCACAATATGATTGTTATTTATCTCTCTTTGGAGAAGTGTTGATAATCCATCTGGCACAAATAGGAACAAAAAGGGCGAGAGGGGGTCTCCTTGGCGCAAACCACGGGTGGGGAGGAACAAATCCAGCAAGGTTCCATTAAATTTGACAGAGTAACTCACCGAGGTCACACATGACATGATCCACTTGATCCATCGGTGATCGAAACCTAGGCCTTTCATCGCATTCTCCAAGATACCCCAGTCAACACGGTCGTACGCCTTCGAGAGGTCGATCTTATACGCACAAAAGTTCTTCCCTGGATTTTTATTTTGCTCAATGAAGTGGAAGCACTCAAAAGCCACTAGTGTGTTGTCCGTGATCAACCTCCCGGGGACGAACGCACTCGGGTTGATGGATATAATCTCTCCCAGCATGGGCCTTAGTCTATTTGCTAAGCACTTGGCTATCACTTTATACAACACCGTGCAAAGGCTAATCGGTCTGAAGTCTCTGAGTGTTGTAGGTACATCCACTTTGGGCATAAGGACAATGGCAGTGTGATTAATATTAGCCGGCATCTCCCCTGTAGCAAAGAAAAGCTTCACTGCCAAAATAACTTCCTCTTTCATAATGCCCCAGTTCCGTTGATAGAACCTCGCGGGAAAGCCATCTATGCCAGGTGCCTTTAAGGGCCCAATTTCAAACAAGGCATCTGAGATCTCACGGTCAGTGAACTCCTTGCACAACCTTCGATCCGTAGGCATGCGCGTGCGCGTTTCTTCGATCGGAACGTTTTTTTTTCTTCCTTCTTTCGAGATAACGTGTGTGCGTTAGCTGAGGCATGCACGCACGCATATATGCATGCGTTGACATGATGCACTCGATCATATCAGCTACTCCTCCTTTTCTAAAAAATATCAGCTACTCCTCCTTGTTCGACTAGTACAAACCACGTGTTTGTGTTTGGCCGCTCTATCTTCTTCTTGTTTGTTCTGCGGCTGTTCAAACCTTACTTCTTCTTTTCGGTGAAATCGGCCTATCATACGGAGTGGTGGCATCAACATGGTCATAAATTAATGAGGACAAGGAATAGTTCATCATCTACACATAGTCCTGTGTGGACAATTTTGTGGGATCTTCAGGTTCCAGCAAAAGTTAAAATGCATTGTTGGAGAACACTCCATGGGACTTTACCGACTATTAGTAGTGTTCTATCTAACCGACACATCCCAGTGTCTGATACTTGTCCGATCTGCAAAATTGATTGTGAGGATATTAAACATGCTTGTTTTGGATGTCCGCAGGTTAGAGAGGTGTGGGAAAACCTGGGCATGCTGGAGGATATTATCAAGGCGTCTCCAGTGGACAGATCGGGGTCAATCGTATTACAGGAACTTCTTCAAGGGCCGACGCGAAAGATCCCTATCCTGTCTCAACTGAGATCTCGTGAGCCGTTGGCATCTACTCTTTGGTACACATGGTGGCAAAGGGGGCAGGTTAAGCACGGGGAGGCGATTCAGTCTTCTGCTCAGACAACTTTGTCAATCGCTGCTTTCACTTCAAATCACATGAAGGCAATGGACAGGAAGAAGTGCATCAAGAAACAAGGTTGGTCGAAACCTCCTGAGGGCTATGTTAAAATGAACATCGATGCTGCTTTCTGTCTTCGGGAGGAGAAGGGGGCTACTGGAGTTGTGATCAGAGATGACCATGGACACTTTATGGCGGCAAGTAACAGCAGAATTGAACATGCTTGTAAGCTCGGCAGCTACTACTAAAGTTAGAGCGTTGAAAGACGGGCTCATCCTGGTAGGTCAAGTTGGATGCGAAAAGATAATTATCAACTCGGACTGTCTGGAAGTAGTCCGAACTATGCATGATGGAGGTTTTTCAGTGACAGTAGCTTCGGCAATATATGAAGAGTGTGTGTTCTTAGCTATGAATTTCTCTCATGTAGTCATAGAACATTGTCCGAGAGAGATGAATATTGTAGCTCATCTGTTAGCTGCCCATGTAGAGTCATCCCAGACTTGTGTCTAGAAGGGGGATCCTTCGGGTTTTATTGTATCTAGCCTAGTGGACGATGTAACTATGTTCAAAAATTAATAAAGCCGCCTTGATGGCTTTTCCTAAAAAAAAGCGTTTCTTCTTTTCGATTTTTGGTACTACGTGCACTTAGCTATCTATCTTCTTCTTCTTCTATGTGTTTGTTCTTCTTATTCTTCTTGTTTATTTGACTTACTCCCCTCCTCCGTAACTAAATAAATAAAGAAAAAAAATAAGAGCGTTTAAACGCCCACTACTTCTCATGTGCGCCCCACGACACGCATTGCCGTCGTCGTGCCCCAGTCGAGGGGGGCACATCAAATGCTCCCCGCCGTTCAACGGTCACCAAGCAGCCATAATTAACGAAACAAACGACAGACAAATTTTACCCCACGCGCACAACGGGCCAGTTCATTAGACCCAAGACCGGCAGCGCAAAACACCTAGCTACATGCGCGCGGGTGGCACAACAACAATCAACCTTCTTCTTTCACCTCTCCCATGCCCGCACCGCCCGTTGGCAATCGGCGCCGCCTTTACCTGTAAGCCACAACAGCGGTGATGCCGGCCCGGTCCGGCAAGCTAGACCAAATCAAACCAATTAATGGGCTACTAAAGAAGGTGCAAAATATCATTGGGGCATGACTCTCTTGGCAACAACACATCAATATCTTCCTCGTATGAGGCTCCTAGCGCCCCACGCCAACGAAGAAGTCACCGCCCACACTCTAAATGCAACGCTAGGGGTTGAAGCCGCTCCGCGTGCGCGTCGTGTGTGCGTTCAAACGTGTATGCACGCGCAGACGTCATGCACACACACCAACTAGCTAGTTTATTATTTCTTTCTTTCTTCTTCTTCTTCTTTTTGATTTTTGGTACGTTACGTGAACGAGCTATCTATCCTCTCCCACGGCCGGCCAAAAAAACAGAGCAGTTGTGTTGTTCGCAGGCAGGGGTATATATAGGCCTCTCTTTAGTCCCGGTTTGTGGCTAAAACCGGGTCTAAAGGTCAACATCTGGTCCCGGTTCCAGCCACCAACCGGGACTAAAGGTGCTGGGCCAGGAGCGAGGCCCATTGGTCCCGGATCGTGTCTGGAACCGGGACCAAAGGGGTCAGACGAACCGGGACCAATGGCCACCGAGCCCCGGCCGGCACCCTGGCCTCACGAACCGGGGCTGATGCACCCTTTGGTCCCAGTTCGTGAGTAAACCGGGATTAATGCCCTTACCAAGGCCTCAACCAAAGCCCTGTTTTCTACTAGTGATTGTATGTATATTATCATACTATTTACACACAAGATATCGGGTGATGTTTTTCAACAAAAAGATTCCTATTAAAAAAATTACTGTGGTGTTTGTATGTGAGTTATCAGCTTTATTATGTGTATATTACCATGCTCCGTGCACACAAGTTACCTGGTCTGTTTTTCAACATTTTTTCCATTCAAAGTTAACGATGTTCGTAGGTGAGTTATCAATTTAGCCTATATTACCATCATATTTACATAGAAGCTATATATCGGGGTATATATTTTTCATCAATTTTCAAGCCATGGTGAAAAGTTACCATAGTATTTACCGGGGTGCGTTTTTATAACTTTTCCATGGCTCAAAATTACAATTGTATTTTGTGTGTATAAAATTACCACATAAAAATCCCCAGCATGAGTGCAAAAGTAGCTCTTTAAAAAATCTCCACTTATAGTCATGAAGGAAAAGGGCATGGTTCGGTGGGAAAGTAGAAAAAATTGGGTTGTTACGCTAGTACAAAAACAGTGTAGCTCATATCTATATCTATCTATATCTATACCTACTAATAAAAAGGCTATTGCTTCTTGCCATCAAAATTTTCGTCCGTTCCTTCGTACGTTTTGTTTCCTTATCCGTCTCAAAACCAAACTGAGCGTCCTTTCATCAAGAGAAAAAAAACTCAACGCAAGCCACGCTATGTTTTCTGGCACTCGAAGCCTGCCTGTGTTTCTGAGGCCGGTGGCCCAACCAATCGGGCCCATCAATCCGGACGAGGCGGCAGGCCGAAGCAAAAATATGCGATGTTGCCAAATCGCACCCACGACCGTCACTTTTGAAGAGCTGTGCCCCCACCAACTTAGTTACGTGATGTTGCTTGATATATCGAGGTCAATTTTCTTATTAAATAGTCCCACATCGCCCTTATATATGCAATACATCAAATTTATATAGGTCTTTGACTTTTCTTGGTGTTAAGAAGCTGTGTAGGAATAAGGAAAGAGAGACCAAGCAAGGAAAAAAATGCCCTGCATGGCCAAATAATAAGGTGAGGAACAACAGAGAGGCTATTACTGAGACTCATGCATTCATGCTTGAGACATGAACGGAGGAGAAGCTTTGGATCCACGTTGGATGATGCATTGCACGCAGGTTTGCCTGCTGTGCATGCGCTGCTCGTACCCAAGAAAATCTGTTTACAGGCCACATGAAATCAAATCGAAGCACATGCCATGGATATTGGCAAAACACTTTCGCAGCGTTTTTTTTACATAGAGCATGTTACCAATTAAATAGTGCCCTCATTTTTACACAAAATCTGGTAAATTTGCATACGTGCGCGAGTTAACTGCATAAATGAGCCGGCTTCAGAATCAACAAACAAACAGTGAAATATGGATTTTGTTTTATTCTAGGTGTCAGCGAGGCTGCATGAGATAAACAAAAGAGGACAGGCACACTATTTTGTTGGTTCGCTATAAATTAAATGGGATTGTGTGCTTCATGAGAAAAAGGAAAACATACCAACAAAAAAAGACACGATTTAAATGGAACTGTGGGTTCTGGCTGCGTGAGATAAACAAAACATATAAAAGAGGAATACCTGATTAAATGAGATTGATAAATTAACCAGTGCATGGATAGTTACACATGCAATAATTTTTTCATAATAATTTTAGAATTATGAAGAAGTGTTCCTTATCATCGGTGTTTAGGATTCTTTATGCCTAATGCACGGTTGAATTAATGCTTTTCTTCAAAATCTCGGTGTACACCTGTTTGTCGCCGTTAGGTGGCACTATACTGACGCCGTTGTACTGCTCAGGCAGAAAATTTCATGGACACAAGTTAATTTTCTTTCCCGTTGCAACGCACGGGCATTTGTGCTAGTCTAATCTAAACATGGAGGTGCTCATGGTTACCTAGTTTCTTCTTTAAAGAAGTCTGAGGTTGTGATGGTGCGTTTGTAGGTCATCGTTGGCTTCGTTCGCCTCCCACCCTCAATTGATTTTTTTTCTCCCCTAACCACTTAAATATCCCCCTCGCCACCGACTTTTATTCCCCACGGGCCGAACCGTGGACAGAAAACCAGAAAAAACAAAAAACAAAAACTACGCACTTCCTCCCTCCCGGCTCCCACAATCCCTAGGCTCCCTCATCTACCCTTCTCCCCCCACAGCCGCCGCCACACCTCAGTCCCCGGCCGCTCCCTCCATCCATCCTCCCCTATCGCTGCTCCCTAGCCGAGTGTCGCTAGATCCATCTCACCAATTCCTGCCGTCGCCATCGTCCTCTGCTCGATCACGCCAGCTTTCACGATTTGGGTGCCTCTCCTAGGAGGAGTCGGCATGTCGTACTCATCGCAGGTGGCAGCGGCTCTTAGCAAGGGCGCATTCGGAAGAGCAGGTGGCGCGTACAAGGTCGCGTGGAGGTCCAATGACCCGAACTTCGCGTCCACCTGTCAGATAGGGTATCAATTTTCGATCCAGGCGATCGATCGAGTCTGTTGTTGATTTGTCTCGAGGTATAGTGGGTGCGTGCGTTCGTTTTTTGGTTGTTCCTTGGAGATTTGATAGAGAACAAGTGAAGCAACAGATCCTGTGATCAGAAATATATGATCATGTTATTACAGATATATGATCTTGTTATTAGAAATATATGATCCCGGGGCTAATTTTTAATCTGTCAATTATGACTTGTTAGTAGGATGCTGTTTGCAGAATTTAGGTTATATTTTTTGTTGTGATCCATTGGGAGGCATACAGGTGCTTAGATTTTGATATTTTCAGTTTGTTTCACTAATGTTTAGTTCAGATGTTCATAATTTTTCAGTTTGTTTCAAAGCTGTATCGTTCAGGTTCTGAAGTTTTGTGTACGATTTATAGAAGATGCTATGTAAGATGATGGCAAGGTTTAGTTATCTGAAAACATACCATGTATGTACACGTGAAGGTCAGCATGGTTCAATGATGTATGGAATTTGAACAAAAAAAAACATCCCATTACTACCAAGGAGGCAAGGACCTACAATAAAGCTCAATCTGCACAAGGTAAAAATCAAAGTGGACTTCACCCCTTGATCATTTCCAAAATTTCTGTAATGAGATGTATAAGACTTCCTTATTTGTTTGATTTTCTATACACCCAGGGGGTGTGTCAATTTGGTTTGCCATAGGCCTTCATCACTTTGCTATTTGATTCACGTGCTCCTTTTAGACGGAGGTGAAGTGCTCAGATTTAGAGATTGGTTATTCCTATTTTGTTCACTTCCTAATTTGCAAGAAACATGAACAGTCTCTACAATGTATTGTTTTGTTATTCTCATTTGTAAGCACAAATATGTGTATCATCAAATATATTCGAGATGACAACCAAGGCTACTTAAGCATTAACATTTGTATAGACAGTATGCGTTAAAACAATGAGTACCAGCAATAATTGCAGCCTTTTATTTCTAGAGTCACAAATAAGCTTTATTTGAAATGTTCATATATTTATCTCAATTGAAGTCACAAAATAACCTGATTATTTTGTCTTCTATATTATCTGTTTTTCAGCCAGCATGTTCTAACACTGAATTTCTTAGATAATTTGGTGACGGATCAGATAGAGAGATGGTGGAGATCCAAACCTTACATGGCTATATTATTGTAGCAGCAATGCTACGAGTAGATGGCATGCACTTGACTATTTTTCTTTTTCGTGCACCTGGAAGCATGTCCTGCCTCTGCCTCGACTCAGGCGCATCCCTCACTGACAACTCCCAACTCCCGGTAATCGACACCCCCACATGATGCTTTCTTTGTCCCCATAAAGTAATCTGTGCCTCCACCGCCCTTATATTTCCCTTGATCTATTAGCTTGTCGATTCAGTTCTCTATTTTCAGCATATTTGTCTTGTTCAACATGTCATTTAGGTTTTGATTTTTCTTTGAAGACTTATTATAGGACCTCTAGATTTTGATCATACACGAAAATTTGTCAGGTTGCAGAAGTTCTTGATTTTATGGTACAACCAAATAGCTGTGCCGAGTTGAATTCTGCTTATGCAACATCTTTGTGTTTGCAGAAAAACATGGTGTTGATAAAAAAGTTCAATTATTAATTCTTAATATGTTTGTGGATTCCATATTGTGGATGTGAATTATATTACATTCTCACGAAAACCTTTTATTCCTGCTCTCTGATCATAATACTACGATCACGCCGATGAGGGATTGTTCTGTGGTGGTCATCTGGCCCTGGTTTGTGCTATGATTTCTTGTACTATTGAGCTATGAATAGGCAGGATTAACTCTGGTGTAGCTTGGTAATTGCTTGTTATTACACCATGGTTTGGGTTGTTGCTATCTGAATGTGCCATTGGTTGAACCTAGGGCATGTTTTCAAACTATATGGTGGTAGGTTCTGTTTGTTTTGAATTTTGATAATAATAGGAGGGCACTTGCTTGGCCTGATTAGTGGTCTTGTGGCATACATCTGATGATAAGTAGGCTCTACTTAGGGCTGCCTCTTTGTTTTCTATATAATTGATAATGAACAAATCTATTTGGTCCTGCTCTAGGATGGTTTAATTTAATTAGTGTTTCTCAACACATCTGCCATTCTGTGGTTCTAAACTTGACTCTTTAGCAGTGTTACTTGACTCTCTATACTTATCAGGTCATGTTTTAAAGTGATTTCTAGCTACTGTTTATCTACACTTATTGTGCATTTCATATGGTGTCGAATGTACATGATAGTCACTTAACTTCTGTTGACTTCCGCATATATTTCTCCAGCATGTATAAGTATATAGCCCACACCATGTGGGGCGAGGATATTGGCCCCTTCCATTGTGTGGTGAAATCTGATTTGGCTTCTCTCCAACTCACTCATTCATGCAGGTAATTTGCTCTGATCTTTCTGCTGTAGCTTCTTTGCTAATACCGTGCTGAACATTGGGAAAGGTTCATATAACAAATTCAATGCTTCCCTTGCAAGATAATATATTGTGATGCCATATTTTGTCCACTTTTCTTGCACAACTTGTTACGTCAAGCAACGGCGAATACTTTTATTGATTAGCCTCTCTGATATATGTCCTAAAATACTGGCTATGTGTTACTTTTCTCATGATTTATGTTTAGAAAATATATTCTACCTATGACAGTAGTTGTAGCATCCATGGTGTTGTAGAGTAGTTTTATCAGTATCACATATCTATTCAATTACTGAAGCTGAGGAGCGGGCGAGCAGGTGACACTAAAAATCAAACGGCCTGAGGCGGGCAGCTGCAGTGGCCACTAAAAAAGCTGGCTCCCGCTTTGGTGTTTGGTAGGCAGCCGCATCGCGCCCAACCTGAACTACTCTAGATTACAAGTATATTCTTATGAGAAATTACATCTTCATTTGATTGAAAAAAATTGTCTGTACATTTTTGGGTGAAGTTTTGTATTTTAATTTTAAAGCCGGTGTAGGGTCTGGTTGTGCATTTTTCACAATGCGGTTTGGCCACACCTATGTCTAGAAAGTGTTTTTTCCCTTGTAGTACCTTCATGAGATTTTGACTTCTTAGCCTAACTTAATTATGACATTGCAGATTCTGGGTGCAAACCCCCAATAATACTTCCATCTGCAGCAACAAACTCTGGTAGAGTTAACCCGTGTCAGCATATGGCATGAAGCTTTGGAGTTTGCACAAAAGGTACTTGCACTAAGAGGTAATTTCCAGTTAAAATATCTCCTCTATTTTGGTTTAAGAACATGTCATGATGTTACTTTTGATTTGTATATAACTTGTGTTTTCTTTAAACATGTGTTAGTCAAAAAGTAGTTGATAAGACTTGTAGAGAAAAATGGGTGTATTTGGACCCATATGGGAAACATATGCAGATTTGGAGCAGGCTGACGTAGGAGCAGACTGGTGTCGCAATGATCAAAAGAGTTTAAGTGGAAGGGCTTGTGGAAGAAGAGATGGAATGACAACGATGATGCAACCTTGTCGTGTGATTGTTGTATGTATATTTGAGGTCCATAGGAAAAGAAGTCTTAGTGAGGTAAAGTGATGGAGACACATCTTAGTTGGAGATGGAAGGAGAACCCGGAGACAAATAGAGCATTATTCGTAGTCAGTTTGGGAATGAAGATGTGGTGGAAAGAATGTTTCCATGTCAATGTGCCCCCTTTTCTTATTATTTGTAATAAGGTGAGGTGCATTATATCTCATCATTTGTTGATGGTGTTCCATGTTGCATATGTAGTAGTGCGAGACAACAAAGCACCGACATAGAAGCTACATGCAGAGTCAAGGGATAATAGATTGAGAGGATGATTGATGTATGGACAAAGAAGGCGATGGATGACAAGTTCAACGGGGAAGAGATGCTAGAGGGGTGCATGCTGTTTGTTGGAACAGAGAGGAAGATACTTGCGTTTGTGTTGTGGTTGAATATTTGAGTGCAATGTGTTTGTTCGTGTGAGCAAAATGAGTATTGTTTACAAATTCATTTGTTGGCCCGTGGCAACGCACGGGCATTCTACTAGTGGAATATTAAGAGATCAGATCCTTCAAGGTCACATCCTTCCCTCCAAAAAAAAGAGATCACATCCTTCAAGGTCAATGGTTCGACTCCTACTGGCTCCTCTTTTTGGTGAAATTAGCCACGATTACGATTGAATGCAGCAAAATCAGTGCCACCAGATTGTAATCAATCACCATTTAATGCTACGAAAATAGAGCCGCGAGATCCGATTGCGATATCTTTTTTGAGGGAAATTAGCCACGCTTACGATTTAATGCAGCAAAATCAGTGCCGTCAGATTGTAATCAATCATCATTTAATGGTACGAAAATAGAGCCGCGAGATCAGATTGTGATATAATGGAGCAAAATCAGTGGCGATTTAATACCAGCGAAATTAGTGCCGTGAGATCGGATCAGACGAAGATCAGATCATTCGGATTTGTTGCTAAAATCCATACGTTCAGATTTTAGCTTTTCCGTTAAATCATATTGTGTTGCAACACAAATGTGAACATTTGGTCAACAAATTTTTTTTTAACCTTGATGTACACAGGGTTGCTGTTGTACTATCTCAGTTACTGAGCAAGGCAAACTCAAACGCACCTAGAATTTTCCATCAGCAGCTATAAGGAGAAACGTGTGACAAGATAAGAGTGTTCTGTTTTTGAGGAGTAAATTTCGTCTGATATTTTCAAAGCACAAACGTTGTGCATAAGTTGCTTGCCGAGCCTCCCAGTCCTATATAAGAACCCCCATGGCCGAAGAGGAGAGGAAGTGAGGTGCGGCCAGAAGAAACTTCGCTCAGAGTTGTTCGCTCCTGTTTGTCGTTCTACACCAACTAACCATGGTGACCACTTTGGCGAGACTCCTGCTCGCGGTGACCATGGTTTTTCTCCTCGCCGCGCCCACGGCAAGTGGTGGCACCATCACCATGTCGTTCGCCTCTGAGGAGGTCACGTCGGAGGAGGCCCTCCTCTCTCTGTACGAGCGGTGGGCGCAGCACTTCGGGAAGGCTCTCCCAAGCGGAGGAGCACTTGGCAGCACCCGCTTCACCGTCTTCGCGCAGAGTGTCCGGCTCGCGCACCAGCGCGGCCCGGGCAAACTCAAGCTCAACGAGTTCGCTGACACCGCCCTCAATAACGACCACAGTATCAGCTGCTACATTCCGATGGCGCAACCCGTCGTCCCAGAGGGCCAGCGGAGAAAATACCCAGATCCACCGGCGTCCGCGGACTGGCGCTCCGCGGGCGCCGTGACGCCGGTGATGGATCAAGGGACGCACTGTGGAAGCTGCTGGGCTTTTGCAACCGCATCGGCCATCGAGGGCCTTTACAAGATCGAGCACGGGAACCTGATCCCGCTATCGCCCCAGCAGCTCGTAGACTGCGACGGCAGCAACAGGCATTGTGGAGGTGGCACCCCGGCCAAGGCATTCCAAACCATTCAGCTTGGTGATGGCATCTCACGATTGGCGGACTATCCGTACAAAGGTGTTAAGGGCTGGTGCTACCCGGCCCGCAAAGGCGTGGGCATCAGGGGCTGGGAGCGTGTGGAGCCGCGGGACGAGATGGCGCTCATGTGGGCGGTGTTCAAGCGCCCCGTCACGGTAGGGGTCGACGCCAACAGCACGGCCTTTATACAATACCGCGGTGGCCTCTTCGACGGGCCTTGCAATACCACTCTCGGTCACGCCATGACCCTGGTTGGGTATGGAACTACCGGACATAGCGACCCTTACGGCGAGCCGGAGGGAGTCGACTTTTGGCTCCTCAAAAATACGTGGTCCACAGCGTGGGGAGAAGCTGGCTATATGCGGCTCCGGCGCGGTGCCGAGGCCAAAGGTGGGGTCTGCGGGGTAATACTCGAGGCCACCTATCCGATCCATTCCTATGCGCTATTTTAATTATAGAGGAAACAATGTGCCTATATACGAGCTTAAATAACTACTCCCGCAGTCCCATAATATAAGAGCGTTTTAAACATTAGTGTAGTGACAAAAACGCTTTTATATTATGGGACGAAGAGAGTAGTATAGTTAGTGATGAATGGAATAAATTAAAGCAAGCCACTTGCTGGTTGTACGCAGGGGCAGAATATAAGTTGTAGCCAGAGATTCCAGTGGGAGACCGATCTTGTTCGCGCTAATGGTAGCATGAGCGGGCCAATAGCTTCTGTGCGACGTTTTTCATGCGAATTGGAAGGAGTGCGACGTTGTTGGAATAAATGGCTGTGATGCGACGTCTTAGAAGCAAATGATAGCTCCAATGCGACATGGCTCTGTTTAACCATGAAATGAAAAATACGAGGGGTTAGCTATTCGAGTTATGACACGCGGGACCTACCAGTTACTCGCATGCGGGTGGGACCCACAACTTATCCACGCAAGCATGCCCGTGCTCATCAGCGTGCCCCGACCCGAGCCAGCCACGAGCCCGAGCCAGCCCACCCCCCTCCCCCCCTGCCCTCCATTGCTTGCCCTGCCCCTTTCCTTTCCCACCTTCTTCCTCTGCTCCGGCAATGAAGCGCGCCGCCGGCGAGTGATGTCTAGCTCGACTTCGGCCTCCCGCCAATCATGGACGCAGTACGGTCCACTGCCGTTGACAAAATGCCCCGATTGCCCGCGCATGGAGCCTCTGAAGCATTTGACTTGTGTGAGGGAAGAAAATGGCAACCGTGGGCGCGAGTTTGTGAAATGCTTGAGCAAGCCACAACCGGGGCAGCTTAGATCTGTGTTCTTGACCAATCTTATGGTCTAATTTCTCCCGATTTCATTCTTTTTTCCTCGAATTAGGGCGGTGGATCTAGGATTCATGCGCCGCCGGCCCCCTGTTTTTCAGGTTCTGAAGAAATGTGGGCATTTTGAGTGGCTCGATGACTATGTTGAAAGGTTGAAATTGGAGGGATCAACCCGAACCCAAGAGCTCAATTTTGGGGGGCGGCTTGCCGTGGAACAATCCCCCAATTTGGCGGACAGAGCCGATCCGATGATGCACAATGCAGAACTGAAGTGTGAATTGAAGAAAATTGGCAAGCAACTAAAGCATCTGATCGATTTGAAGCAGCAAGCAAATATGATGGCTGGAGCGTTTTATGGTTGTGTCATTGCTATGGGTTTATTTTACTTGATGTTCATCAATCGCTAGAATTTGTTAGAGTTTCAGTTAGTGTCTCAGCTAGTTTCAGGGGTGCCCAGTAGTTTGAGTTAGCCAGGGATCATTTGTAGATGCAATTGAATTTGTGTGAAGCAAAACTTGCTTTAATTATTGTAATGATATTCTCAGGGGCCCTATTCAGTGTTCATGCTCTGTTTCCTCTGTTTTTGTTCTTCAGTTAATAGAGTACACACCCAAATTCAGTTTCTAGTAAAAAACAAAACTGGGCTGCCGAATAGATGTTGGGCCGTGAGAAAATGGGCCCTGAGAAAATAACCATGCCCAAGACCAGCCCACCCGCGTAGGGGCACCAGCCCACCTCTAACTTCCGCAAATAAAATGGGCCCCAATAAAATGTTACTTGTTTTTACTTTGGCCTTTTTCTTGCACTAAATTTTGTGATGGATCATTTTTTGATGCACTAAAACGAAATGTTAATTGTTTTTATGTATGTCTATGGTTCCATGAACTAAATGAGTTGCATGCTTGCATGAAGTTCCCGAAGTAAATTAGTTTGCATTTCCTAGTTGCATGTCCATAGTGGGTTTGCATGGGGCTCCTAGTTGCATGTCCATGGTTTGGCCAATATTTTGAAGATGGTGTGTGTGGTGATTGGGGTGTAGCAATCCGGGCCCGTAGCAACCCATAGCAATACACGAATAATAAGCAAGAACAACCCATAGCAATCCACAAATAATAGCACGAAACACACAATATATATAGTAGCATAACGATTATATAGAAGCATAACGATTGCAACCCATAGTTCCACGATAGCCATACAACTCCATGATAGCCTTACAACTTAAAGTACTAATAAAACTTAATAATAGTAGCATAATGATTAGAACTTAAAAAAACTAATACGATAGATCTATAGCAAGCTAGATAGATCGGGGGGCAGCAAACGCGGGTTCTTCTTCTCCTCCTCCTCCAGGGCCACCTCGCTCCTCCGGGCGCCGCCCTTCACTCCTCCCCTTTGTTAATGGGGTACGGGAGCGTGTGCATAACGCCGTTGTTCGGGAAGATGCCGTTGAACTCGGTGAAGATATTGTAGGTGGTGAAAGCTATGAACTCACAACCAACCCAATATGCTCGCCCGAGGAGATGGAAAGCATCGAAAGGGTTAGTGAACGTGGCGAGGAGGCCAACCACAACGCCGTTGTGGTTGACCTCCTCAAGATGGTACATCCGAGGACAGCCGCGGGGGAGGTGACGGAAGTCGGCCGCAAGGAAGAACTCCGTTAACTCCCTTGCGCCCCTCCACCTCGAGATCGCCCAAACCCTAAGGGTTCTCTCTACATACACTCCAGCTGGGTAGAGCCTTTCCGGCACGGTTGGGGGGAAGCGGTAGGTGGGGGCGTTGTACTGCATGGTGGTGGGGTGGCTCCAGGGCTCGATCGGGTTTGATGGAGATGAAGGAAGAAGGAGGGCAGAGGAGGCAGAGGATGGGGTGTGGATGAGGAGGGAGAGGAAGACGATAGTGCCTGGCTTAAATAGCCCAAGTGCGACGTGGTTTCACCCCGTAGAATTAATGGGCGGGCGGCATTTGGTGGCGCCCCATGAAAGTGTGTACACGAGCGTGGGAAGCGGGCTGCGATCCTTCTGTGCCACCGGTCGCGGGTCAAGTGGGACGGGCACACGCACGCTTCTGTGCCGTCGTGGGTCAAGGGGACACACCTGCCCCGGGTTCTCTGCGTGTGCCGCCCGTGCATTCATGCCGTAGCCCATTAATTTGCCCATCTTGCTAGGGCCTGGCTAGAGGGCAACGTTCGGTCGATGCGAGACGTGACAATAATGGACGCCTTCATTTACCTATCTTGTAATGGGCAGCACGCCGTTTGAACTGCATCGATACCCACATCGATACCCCATGCTAGTATTGCGTCCTCAAAGAGGAGCGCGCCATGCAACGTTGGCTTTTTGGTTGTCTTCATCGGGCCGATGCATGCTTTGATGCGACGCTGCATCGGTTCTAATGGTAGGCATGCGACAGCTTACTACGTCGATAGGGGTGGCGGAGCAGGGCTACGTCGAGGGCATGCATGCAACGCACGGGCGCAGTTCTGCGGGTGGGCATGCATGCTGTGGGTAGTCACGGGCACGCATGCAACGATGGAAAGGGCAATGCGTAGGCTTGGTCCATGCACCACGTCAACTCTTCCCGTTGGATTCAAATGAACGGTTCTGATGCCCCAACGAGAGAGGCTGATCCAAACCCCACCGATTCAACCAATCAGCGCGTCTCATGCAGATCGATGCACACTGATTCAACCAATCAGCGCGTCTCATGCGGATCGATGCACACTGTAGCTAACCCTAGCGCCTGATCTCAACCGTCCACGCACAACGATCGACGACCCGGTAGTGTGCGGGGTTTTGAGGGGTTTTGAGAGGTTTTGAGGGGTTTTGACTGATTAGGGTTGAGCATAAGTAATTCAAAAAAAAATCAAAAAAATATAAAACTTGCGCACATAGTCTTATTATGTCGTATAGTAACGAGAAAAAAAACATAAATATGGTTTACATACATTTTTGCGAAAAATCCTTCACAAAATTGTCATTCCTCGAACAATGTAGTATGGAGTTTAAGGGAGAGAGTAGTGGGCACCTGAGAGTAGGTGGGGTTTTGAAAATGAAAAGTGTGAAAACCTCACCAAAACTTCATTTTGGATTGACTAAGAAAGATCTTAACTTACTTTTCTCATTTTCATGTTTTAAACTTGTTTTATATATAATTTTCTATTAAACCTTGTTTTTCAAAAAGAAAAGAAAATAATAGAAAATTAATTCAATAAATAGTGAGACTTTAGATTTACACTATATAGGTAGAATAGATGTGTAAAACAATTATTTGGCTGGTTTAGACAAGATGCCAAAAAAACTTGCTTAAATATGAGGCCGTTTACCCTACCTTTGGAGGTCATTTGAGACACACTTTTCATGACTATGAGTTCAACTTACCAAAAGGGCTCGGAATGATCAGCAAGCAAACATATTTCAGTTGAGGTACTTTAGATAGCATTAAAACATCAATACCCTATCCCTAATTCAAATTTGAGCCCAAATTTGAATTTTATTTGGCTAGTTTAGACAAGGTACCAACAAACAAGTTCGAATAGAAATACGGGGATACATAGTGACTACCAGTATGCACCAAGTTACAAATATTATTACATGCCCCAAATTTTCAAACTGTTCTGTGTTCTACCTCTTCCTACCACGTCGTGTGCCCTTCTTCGCCTTAGCACTTCTTGTTTTTGGTTCTACTACACACATGTTCACTGATCATCTTGGTTTTCTTCACTTGTCTTTTCAACACCTCGCCAACACCCTCGTGATCAGTGTCTGCAGTCTCAATGTTGACAGCAGTTTCAGTTTCTTCGGTGTGTACCTCAACATGGGTTTCTTCAGTCTGAACCTCGACACGCTCAGGTTCAGTTTCAACCTCGAGAGCAGTTTCTTCAGTCTGAATGTTGACTGCAATTTCAGTTTCTTCGGTGTGCACCTCCACATCAGTTTCTTCAGTCTGAATGTTGACTGCAGCAGGATTTTCTTCAGTCTGCTTAGGCTCAGGCACACTTCTCTTCTTTCTACCGCCATTGACTCTTGCTTTTTTTGTTGTCCAACACTGTTCAACAACAAGGGGCTGACTTGCTCGCTTCCTCCTGGCCATTGGGAAAATGTTATAGATATCGTAATTAGAAAAAAGCACCAAATCAAAACACAGACAAATAAACAAGAACATACTTTGGCTTATCAGGAGTGTAACGACATTTGACAGATCCCACTCTGTGCCCAAGTTCCTGGCACAACTTGCATATGTTTTTGTTACCTTTTTGGGCCCTCTTTGGCTTTCCATCTTTCTTTCCCTTCTTACTACACCCACCTTTCTCAAACCATGCCTTGAATCTACTCTGTTTAGGCCTGCCAGCCTTTCTTTTCATCAAGGGAGGACACATGGAAAATTCAATGTCCACTTCAGGCCACTGAGACTGATCTGTAAGTGCTGGAATTGGAGTAGCATATGCAGCTTTGAATCTTGCTACCGAATAATATTCATGCAAATATGGGTGCATGTTTATCTTCGGTTGGGATGCTACGAAAAGAATGGCATGCTCACATGGTTTACCAGTGTGTTGCCACTCGAGGCAAGTGCAATCATGCAATTCAGTGTTAACAACATGTCTCCTTCCAGTTTTGTTATCTCTAACTTCAGCACCCCAGGGTGAAGATTTTCAACAAACAAATGTGAAAGACATCTGCTCCTATTGACCACCTGTTCTACCACTGCTGGAAGCTTATCACCTTGCAGACAATCACCTACCCTTCTTCTCAATTCCCACAACCGCATGAGCATGATCCTGATTTGGTCAACCATGTCATGCACAGGCAAATCTTTTAACTCCTTCACCTTGTTGTTGAAACTCTCTGCCAAATTGTTGTTGATGTGGTCACACTTGATGGCAGTGTTGAATGCTAACCTGTACCATAACAAAGAATGGTAGGTGTTCAGTCATGGACCAAACTCATCACATGCTGCCATTATCTTATCAAGATGATATTTGTGTGTCTGTCTAGTGTAAGATCTTGCTGCTGGCCACATGCGCCCAAATTCTTCTCCTCTAAATTTTTTGATCAAATTCATCCACAAATGACCGAAGCACTCCCTCTGCTCAGCATGTGGGAAAACATTTTTCACTGAATTTTCAAGCCCCTTACATGCATCTGTGTGTATAGCCAAAGGTGACACTGGCCCTAGGCATCTTTTCAACTGGATCATGAACCATGTCCATGAAGCCTCTGTTTCTGACCGAAACAAGCCAACAGCAATAGGAAACATCCAGTTGTGTCCATCTAGAGCATTGCATGCTGCCAACTGACCACTCCACTTGCCTGTCAAAAATGATGAGTCTAAGCTCAAATATGGACGACACCCTGCTTTGAACCCATCGATGCAAGGCTTCAAAGCCATAAAAAACTGTTAGAACTTGACTTCACCTTCGGCTGATACCTCTGTATCTATCTCCACAACACTGCCAGGTGACCTCTTTTCCACCTCTCCTTTGAAGTTGTAAAGCTTCCTAAATGTATTTGCCCAATCACCATATGAATTTTTCATTGCCCTTTGTTTTGCCTTCCACACTGTGGTATATTTCAGTTTAATGGGGTACATCTTTTCCAAGTCTACTTTGAGTTTCTTGGCAGTAGTGTTTGGTGTTTTGGCTAAAACTGGGGTGATCTTTTCTGCAACCCAAAGTTGTGATGTCATGGTTGATACTCTCTGCAACCCAAATTGGGGTGATCTTCTCTGTGAACCCAAAGTATGTTGATTGGGGATTTGGTTAACCTTGACAGTACTTCCATCAGGTTGCAGTCTAGCAGATATGTACCACTTGCAAGGCTTCACACTACCATCAAATCCTCTGCACCTCGCATAAAACTTCTTTCTATCAGTCCAAACAGTCTTGGCATCAAACTCATGTTTCACTGCGTAAGTCTTGAAACACATCCTAAACTCCTTCACGCTTGGGAACAACTTGCCTACTTCAATGACAGGGTTTTCTTTGTCATACACATGCACCAGCTCATCATCATGTGCATCATCTACTTCATCTGCAGCTTGTTCCATCAACTGTCCATCTACTTCTTCATCAGCATTAGCAGGCAAACTAGATTCGCCCCTCTCCTGCTTATCTCTGTCATCGACTGGAATGCCAAAAAGTTTGGCCATCTCAATGTCAGGCATTGGCGCAATGACCAAATCAGTAGGCTCATCTAATTCAACTACATTCCAATCAACAGTTGCTGTAGTTTCAGTTTCGGTTCCAGTCACCTGCTGTCCCTCTTCAGCTATTACTATAAGTTCAGTACACATGGGAATCAATGGCCTCTGTGTAGCCCAATCATCATCTACCATCTGCACAACCAATTGTGATGGCACATATCCAACCTTCGAAAAAATGTTCAGATCAACGAGCTCAGCAAAAAAATTAGCCCATTTGCTTGTCCAGCCGTTTTGCCGATCGATTTCTTCAACAATCTGTTCACCATCTTCTATTCTCACATACTCTCCTTTCCAATCATCAAACCGCAACAGTGATACTTCTTGCTCTGGACCCCAAACAATATTCTCCCCAATTTTTCCACCCATTTCTTCACTGCAGTCTCTCCCATGTTCTGTAGAACTTGTGGATAAACTCAACCTCCCATTTAACAATTGTGTCTCTCACAATGTTCTGTATGCTACCATCAACTAATTTTGCCTTTGATGGAAAGAAATTGACTGTCAATTCGAAGGTCCGAGCGGCAGCATCCCCTCTGTCAGTGGCGGACAGTGTGAGCCCGTGAGAAAGAGCAGACGAGGCCCTATTTGCATGCAAAATTGGATCGGAGAGAGGCGCATTACCTATTAGAAGTTGAATCTGGCGGCTCCATCTCAGTATGCCCACGGGCTCCCCTCACAACCTATCGATTCAACAACCGAAAACAGAGGAAACGAGCTGAGATCTACGGGCCCGAGAGAGGAACGGGAGGGCGACTAGGGTTCGAATTCACTCACCATTTTCTGAGGACGAAGGCTCCGCCGCCGTTGAGAACGAGAGCTCCACCGCCGCCACCGAGAACGTAAGATCCGCTGCCACCGGAGAAGAAGGGGGGGGGGGGGCCGGCAGAGTGGCAGGCCCGGCACGGTCAGCTGTTTTGAGGAACAATTAAGTTGGACCCACATGTCCTAACATAAACGGGCGGGCTTGGTTGACGACCAATTTAACCATATTTAACACCCCATGTGGCCCTGGGCTATTTACACGCTCAAATGTGTCGCATCACAGACATTCAATCCAACAACGTCGCACTCCTTCCAATTCACATGAAAAACGTCGCACAAGAGCTATTGGCCCAGCATGAGCGACGTCGGATTCCATGAGATCATGCGCTCCTCTATCCTTGTTTCTTTCCTGCACTGTTCTCTTCTCCACCCCTCGTTATTATCCATAAGCCACCGCTTCTTTATTCTACGTCTTTCACTACGCGCTGCTCCCTGTCATTGCAAGCGCTCCATATTCCTCGATCTCCGCCATAACTCACCTTCTCTTCCTTCACCAGCGTGACCCGTGAGGCACAGGGGTGCGGCACTGCTACTGTAAACGTACCACCGTTGCTTGCTGCTAGGGCGAGCGACCACATGCGAAGAAAACGACAACACATACCAACGCCTCCTTCTGCCTCTTCCTTCCGACCCACGACATGATGTAATGGCACGGGCGAGGTGACGATGCCCACGATGGTTTTTGCACACACGTGCTACGACGGCAGCAGATCGTTTGCAATGACCTGAGGAGCTCAGGCGAGGGGCGCGGCAAGCTTCGAGCGGCACCCGCCAATGCTTCAATCGACGACGAAATGTTCTGTGAGCATGTGACGGCATAGCATAGGGGGTGTTGTCAGAGGGGATGCACAAGATGACTCTTGAAGTGGAGACACGAGAGAGCTGGATGGTGTCTATGGCGCCGGGGGCACGCGCGAGGTACCGGTTTGCAGCTCTAACGGCGAGCATGTGCTACTCGGTAGGAGTAAGTGGTTGGAGACCAAGACTAGTAACATAACCCACGGGGTTGAACGGCCAGCGTAGTGCCAATCCAACGGCCCAAAGCGTGGGGATCTGGCCTTCTAGCCGGCAGAAAAAGTGTTTGTCGAGCACCCGACAACTAGAACTTGGGAACCTGTCCTTTGCCTGGAGGGTGTGGGCCGAGAACCCTAAGCCGAGAGCTGAATTCAGCACACGTTTTGCCAAGTTTCAACTGGTTTTTGCCGAGTTTTTTGTGCACTTTGAAAATACAATAATTGCAATAGTGACCAAAGGCACAACCTCGGTGATGTGGCTTGTCGGTGAGTGCGCCGCGGTGCTCCTAATATGTCCTCTGGACCGGTGATTCGAGGAAACGATGAAACAAGACGAGCTAAGCGCTTTAAGATTTGGGAACGGCACATGATGGGGAAAGAGAATGATTTACCCTTTTAATTTAATGAAAAAGGTCTATTTTAATATTCACTACTAATTTGTGTCAAATTGTGTAAAATTTTCCACACTCGATATACGCCAGGTGAGGCCGACATGGATGCACACATGTAAAATAGATGGTTACATAGAAAATTAGACTACATGTATAAATAAGAGAGACGAAAGTTATGCCAAGGCCTATTCGTTATGTAAAATATAAAACGCGTACAAACAATCCATTATTGACACGTGCATATTGAACCTAACATGGGAGATTACATAGAATATAAAATGCATACAACAAATCCATTATTGACATGTGCATATTGACTCCAACATGGGTGCACACATGTAAAAAACATGGTTACATAGAAATTAGACTGCGTGTATAAATAAGAACAGAAGGGAAACTTATGCAAAGGCGTATTCGGAAGACCACAATTTTTTTCAGATTTTTTTGAAACCGAAAAAATATGAATTTTGATTTTTTTCAAAAAGTCCGGCATCCATGAAGGCCGAGCTCCAAAATGCCGTTCTCCCTTATAGCTAATTAACCTTATTATATGAGTGACTATAAGTGGTGACTATATTCCAAAGCAGGCCAACCGGACAGATGCAATGCCTTTGAAACGCATAGTGGCCATACGGAAACACTTCAGGAAACCAGGACCAACGAACACAAGAAGGTGGGTAGGGAAATATATAGCAAATCTAATAATATATAGCAAATCTAATAATATATAGCAAATCTAATAAAACCTGTGGGAAGGGCGGATGAAACGCTCGGCATGATGCGGTCTGTCACTAGTAGAAAACATGGCTTTGGTTGAGGCCAGGATAAGGGCATTAATCCTGGTTCACTCACAAACCGGGACCAAAGGGTGCATCAGTCCCAGTTTGCGAGGCCAGGGCGCCGGCCGGGCCTCGGGGGCCATTGGTCCCGGTTCGTCTGAGACTTTTGGTTCCGGTTCCAGACACGAACCGAGACCAATGGGCCTCGCTCCTGGCCCAACACCTTTAGTCCCGGTTGGTAGATGGAACCGGGACCAAAGGTCTGTCTTCTGTCCCGGTTCTCGCCACCAACCGGGACTAAAGAGAAGCCTATATATACCCCTGCCCGCTCACTGCTCTGTTCACTCACTGCTCTGTTTTTTTGGCCGGCCGTGGGAGAGGTGTGTGTTGCTCTAGCTCACCTCCTATGCACATGAGGTGTTCTATGAAATGCCCGAGCCACACTTAAGCTTTCTCCTTTCCAAGCTCCTTATTCTAGCTTCATTTTCCTCAAGATTTGGTTTGCCGGTCTGTCCTGTCCCGTCCCCGTCGTCCCCGCCGTCGATCGCCCGCGCCGATCTCATCGCCGGCACAACCTTCTTAAAAAAAATTCTTACTTGTATGATTTGGATAGATATTTGTATAATTTTCTTACTTTTATTATTGTTTGTTATTATATAGTGCCATGGTTTTGGTATCCGCCCCCGTCGGCCATCGTCCTGTCTATGATTCGGATGTGGAATATTATCTTTTACAACTATTTGTTTCATTTAGTGTTTATGACAATTATGCCGACCAACGTGACATAGATGTTTTATCTAGGAGGTATGTGTACCGGAAATTCCAACCGACGCTCTTGTCGAGAGGTTAAATTTAGTTGAAAAAGAAAATGATTACTTGAAGAAAAAATTGAAAATACTTGAGGAGGAGAAGATGGAATTGGAGTTGCATGTTGCGGATACCGTCAATGATCACAAGATCAAGATGGATAAAATACACTTGAAGATTAGAAAGATTAAAAAATATGCCATTCATACTGAGGCTTGGTATCATTATGTCGGTGGATCAATTGTTACCTTAGTTGTGACTATGATCGCATTTGTTGTTGCATTGAAATGGTTTACATAGTTTCAATTTATGTTTTAATTGCATGCTCTAGAAAGCAATATGTTGTTCAATGAGAACTATGTATGAACTTTATGTATTTATTTTTTCAGTAATAACATTTGATCACTACTGTACTTTGGTTTTAATGTGATGATGAACTTCTATTAATTTGGTCACTTCTCTATTCATGATGCACTATAATGTTTTTTGATACACTTAATTGTATATAATGCACGCAGATGAACCAGCAATGGATGTACGGTGACAGACGCACCTCCGAGTACATAAAGGGCGTGCATAATTTTCTCAAAGTGGCTGAGGCAAACAAGCAGAATGGTTTTGTGTGTTGTCCATGCCCTATCTGTGGGAATACGAAATCTTACTCTGACTCGAAAACCGTTGACATCCACCTGCTTGAGAAAGGTTTCATGCCACACTATAATGTTTGGACCAAGCACAGAGAAACAGGGGTTATGATGGAAGACAATGAAGAAGAAGAGGATGATGACAACTATTCGCCCACTGAATACGGTGATGCTGCAACGGGGGAAGCTGAAGATCAAGAGGAACCAGAAGATTGTGCCTATGATGATCTTCGCCGGGTCATTGTTGATGCAAATAGACAATGCCAAAGTGAAAGGGAGAAGTTGATGTTCGATCGCATGTTAGAGGATCACAAAAAAGGGTTGTACCCAAATTGCGAAGATGGCAACACAAAGCTCGGTTCCGCACTGGAATTGCTGCAATGGAAGGAGAGAATGGTGTAACTAACAAGGGATTTGGGAAGCTACTGAAAATATTGAAGAAGAAGCTTCCAAAGGATATCGAATTGCCCGACAGTACGTACGAAGCAAAGAAGGTTGTCTGCCCTCTAGGATTATAGGTGCAGAAGATACATGCATGCCCTAATGACTGCATCCTCTACCACAGGGTATACGAGGAATTGAACACATGCCCAGTTTGCGGTGCATTGCGGTACAAGATCAGATGAGATGACCTTGGTGATGTTGAGGGCAAGCGCCCCAGGAAGAGGGTTCCTGCCAAGGTGATGTGATATGCTCCTATAATACCACGGTTGAAACGTCTGTTCAGAAACAAAGAGCATGCCAAGTTGATGCGATGGTAGAAAGAGGACCGTAAGAAAGATGGGAAGTTCAGAACACCCGCTGACGGGTCGCAGTGGAGAAAAAATCGAGAGAACGTGGGGGGACTTTGCAGGTGACGCAAGGAACGTATGGTTTGATTTATGCACGGATGGCATTAATTCTTTTGGGGAGCAGAGTAGCAAACATAGCACCTGGCCCGTGACTCTATGTATCTATAACCTTCCTCCTTGGTTGTGCATGAAGCGGAAGTTCATTATGATGCCAGTGCTCATCCAAGGCCCTAAGCAACCTAGCAACGACATTGGTGTGTACCTAAGGCCATTAGTTGAAGAAATTTTACAGTTGTGGAATGGAAAAGGTGTACGTGTGTGGGATGAGCACGACCAGTAGGAATTTGACCTACATGTGTTGCTGTTTGTAACCATCAATGATTGGCCTGCTCTCAGTAACCTTTCAGGATAGACAAACAAGGGATACCACGCATGCATGCACTGTGTAGATGACACCGAAAGTATATATTTGGACAAATGCAGGAAGAATGTGCACCTGGGACATCGTTGATTTCTTCCGACCAACCATCAATGTCGAAAGAAAGGCAAGCATTTCAAAGGTGAGGCAGACCACCGGAAGAAGTCCGCCATCCGTACTGGTGATCACATACTTGATATGGTCAATGATTTACAAGTAATGTTTGAAAAGGGTCCCGGTGGACTATCTCTTCCGGATGACGCTGAGGGACGTGCACCCACGTGGAAGAAGAAATCTATATTTTGGGACCTACCCTATTGGGAAGACCTAGAGGTCTGCTCAGCAATCGATGTGATGCACGTGACGAAGATTCTTTGCGTGAACCTGCTAGGCTTCTTGGGCGTGTATGGGAAGACAAAAGATACACCGGTGGCATGGGAGGACCAGCAACGTGTGCACGAAAAGACGGCTTGCATCCAAAGCAGTATGAAGGTCCTCCAGCTACGCTCTTACCAAAGAAGAGAAGGAAATCTTCTTTGAATGCATGCTCAGTATGAAGGTCCCCTCTGGCTTCTCGTCCAATATAAAGGGAATAATAAATATGGCAGAGAAAAAGTTCCAGAACCTAAAGTCTCATGGCTGCCACGTGATTATGACGCAACTGCTTCCGGTTGCATTGAGGGGGATTCTATCAGAAAACATTCGATTAGCCATTGTGAAGCTATGTGCATTTCTCAATGCAATCTCTCAGAAGGTAATCGATCCAGAAATCCTACCAAGGTTAAGGAGTGATTTGGTGCAATGTCTTGTGAGTTTCGAGCTGGTATTCCCGCCATCCTTCTTCAATATCATGACACACGTCCTAGTTCATCTAGTCGACGAGATTGCCATTCTAGGCCATGTATTTCTACACAATATGTTCCCCTTTGAGAGGTTCATGGGAGTCTTAAAGAAATATGTTCATAACCGTGCTAAGCCAGAAGGAAGTATCTCCATGGGCCATCAAACAGAGGAGGTCATTGGGTTTTGTGTTGACTTCATTCCTGACCTTAAGAAGATTGGTCTCCCTCAATCGCGGTATGAGGGAAGACTGACTGAAAAAGCACACTAGGAGCGGACTCAATAATATGTAGGGACGGGCATTCTTGGTCTCAAGCACACTACATAGTTCTACAAAATTCTACCTTGGTGACCCCGTATGTCGATGAACACAAGAATATTTTGCGCCCCAAACACCCGGAGCAGTGTGATGACTGGATTACATGTGAACACATCAGGACTTTCGGCAGTTGGTTGCATACATGTCTCGTGGGTGACTACACTATTGCAGATGAGTTGTACTCGTTGGCCAGGGGACCATCTTTGACTGTATTGACTTACAAAGGGTACGAGATAAATGGGAGTACATTTTACACGATCGCCCAAGATCAAAAGAGCACCAACCAAAATAGTGGTGTCCGCTTTGATGCAGCAACCAAGAGGGGAAAGGACACATATTATGGTTACACAGTGGACATATGGGAACTTGACTATGGACATGATTTTAAGGTCCCTTTGCTTCAGTGCAAATGGGTCAATCTGTCAGGAGGCGGGGTACAGGTAGACCCACAGTACGGAATGACAACAGTGGTTCTGAACAATCTTGGGTACACATACGAACCATTCGTCCTAGACAATGATGTGGCGCAGGTAATCTATGTGAAGGACATGTCTACCAAACCGAGAAAAAGAAAAGATAAGGAAGCGAATACATCATACGATGAGCCAAAGTGCCACATAGTTTTTCAGGGAAAAGAGACATCGTGGGAGTGGAGGGCAAGATAGACATGTCTGAAGATTATGAAAAGTTTCATGAAATTCCTCCCTTCAAAGTCAAGGCTGACACAAGCACCCTGTTAAACGATGAAGATCATCCATGGTTACGGCGCAATAAGCAAGGGAAACACACGAAGAAAAAGTGAAGAATTTCTCTCCACAACTATTCTGATGATGCCTTTGATCTAGAATATCACTGCAGTTACATGTCAAGAAATGAAATGCCTGTTGTAATAGATGAGTTTTCGTCCGAAACCCTGATACTTCGAAAGAGATTGTCCATTTTGTACACGAAGTGCATCCAGTTTTTGCCGTAACCCTCTTAACTTTTTAGCACATGCTATGTGGGTGAAATGATGATACAATGCCAACTTTCATCCTTTTCAAATTTCATTTGTAGTGCTTTTCAATTTCAGGGTCATTTAGCTCAAAAAAATTAGTAAATGCATGAAAGATACCAAATGAAGTCACAAAGGGTTGAAAATTTATGATGTGGCTTTGAATGGTGCATTTTGAACACACAAAAATTCCGAAGTTCAAATAAGTTCAAAAAATTGAAATCCCTTTATAACAGATGAGTTTTCGTCCGAAACCCTGATACTTCGAAAGAGATTGTCCATTTTGCACACGAAGTGCATCCAGTTTTTGCCGTAACCCTATCAACTTTTAGCTCAAAAAAATCAGTAAATGCATGAAAGATACCAAATGAAGTCACAAAGGGTTGAAAATTTATGATGTGGCTTTGAATGGTGCATTTTGAACACTCAAAAAGTCTGGAGTTCAAATAAGTTCAAAAAAATGAAATCCCTTTGTAACAGATGAGTTTTCGTCCGAAACCCTCATACTCCGAAAGAGATTGTCCATTTTGTACATGAAGTGCCTCCAGTTTTTGCCGTAACCCTCTCAACTTTTAAGCACATGCTATGTGGGTGAAATGATGATACCATGCCAACTTTCAACCTTTCCAGAGTTCATTTGTAGTGCTTTTCAATTTCAGGATCATTTAGCTCAAAAAATTCAGTAAATGCATGAAAAATACTAAATGAAGTCAGAAAGGGTTGAAAATTTATGATGTGGCTTTGAATGGTGCATTTTGGACACACAAAAAGTCTGGAGTTCATATAAGTTCAAAAAATGAAATCCCTTTGTAATAGATGAGTTTTTGTCCGAAACCCTCATACTTCGAAAGAGATTGTCCATTTTGTACACGAAGTGCATCCAATTTTTGACATAACCCTCTCAACTTTTTAGCACATGTTATGTGGGTGAAATGATGATACCATGCCAACTTTCAACCTTTTCAGAGTTCATTTCTAGTGCTTTTCAATTTCAGGGTCATCTAGCTCAAAGAATGAACTAATAGCAAAAAGAATGAACTAGAAAACTTTTATAAAACTCTAATAGCAAAAAAGAATGACGAAAAAGAATCAATTAAAATATTCTGTTATGATCAACTAAAACAAAACTATAATATTCTTCAAATAAAAAAGAATCAACTAAAAAGATTTTATAAACCTCTAATATTTTTGAAACTAAAATTATATAAAATTTATGCAACTAAAATTATCAAAGTATTTTTTGTTAAAAACATTAATAGCAGAAAGAATTTTCATAAAGTATTTTTTGTTAGAAACTTTAATAGCAAACTAAAATAAAAATCTTTTTTTGATTAAACCACCCATTTAAAATAACCAAAAAATTACCAAATTGAATATAATGATGAAACACACTAATATTAAATAGCAGGGAAAAGAATCACTCAAAAATCTATTTTTAAAGTAAAGTTATTCACAAACGAGTGATTCACACAAATTTCAAAGAATTCAAATTTAAACTATTCAAATTTGAAAACTAATGGCGCTAACAAAAAGTTTATAATTTTTGTGACCTAAAGCAAAAAGAATCACTCGAAAACTCTAAGTATTTAGCTGTAAGTAGAAAGAAAATAAAATAAATAAAGAGAAAAACTAAACAAAAATACTGGAACAAAATTAAAAAAAATGCCGCCTAGTGGGCCACCACGGTCTGCATACGACTAGAAACCCAACCCGCTAGTTGGGCCAGGATGCAGGCCCAGTAGGCCCACAGGCAGAGAGATGCGTTTAGGCCCGCAGGCCTGCATAAGAGAGTAGCTCGAAAGGGTGGCGCAGCAACGCTTATAAACAACTATCGGTGCCTCTCAGCTAGCGATGTGGGACTAAACATCCACCCGCCCGGCGCCGTGCCAGGCGCATCCCTTTCATCCCGGTTGGTGGCACCAACCGGGACCAATGCTCCCCTTTAGTCCCGGTTCGTGTCACCAACCGAGACCAAAGGTCTCTGCTTCCTGTCGTTTGGGCTGACGAAAACTGACCTTTGGGCCCGGTTGGTGTCACGAACCGGGACTAAAGGGGGGCATTTGTCCTGGTTGGTGCCACCAACCGGGACTAAAGGCTTTGCTATATAAGCCAACACTTAGTGTTTTCCAAATCTCATTTCTTCTTCCCCCCCGACGCCGCGACGAACACCACAACGCCGCCAGGCTACCGGACCGCGCCCTTGCCCTTGCCGATGCCCTACCGTCCCTGATCCCGCTGACAGTCGCCGGTGCCAGACCTCCTTGCACGCCCTCCTCCCCGTCGCCCCGTGTGCCCCCAAGCCCGTTCCTCGTCGTCGACGGCCTTCAGCTCCATCGCCGTGCCCCCAGTGAGCTCCCCGCTTTCCCATCGTCGCTGCAGCTGCCACTACTCTGGCCATGGTCGCCCCTGCTGCCACTGCTCCATGGTCGCCCCTGCTGCCATGGTCGCCGCTGCTGCCACTGTCACTGCTCCATGGCCGCCGTTGTGCTTCCTGTATTTTTTTAGTTGCATAATGAGGTGAGATGAATAGATAGATGAATTTTAGTTGCATAATGAGATGAGATGTATATGTTCTCTGTTTTTTTGATGAGATGAGATGTTTTGTGGAAATGTGCTATGTTTTTCTAGATGAATAGATAGATGGATGAAATGTAATATGCATGATGTTTTAAATTTTGAAATGTGCTCTGTTCTTTTAGATGTGATAGATAGATGTTTCGTGGAGATGAGATGAGATGGAAGAGATTTTTTTTAGATGTGATAGGTAGTATTTTCTGAATATTTTTTTGTTCATAGAAATTAGTTAAAATTTACCAAGTTACTAAGTTACTAAGTTGTCGAGGCTACCCCAAACCCTAGAAGTTTTTAGATGTTTTGTATGTATTTTTTTTCTGATTTTCTATCGTGCATACACCGATTTTAGACCCTTGGCTCCGTTTTTAGACACTCGTCATCGTAGTGAAAATTTCGCGTTTGAAGGAGGGCAATGATACGTCTCCAACGTATCTATAATTTTTGATTGTTCCATGCCGTTATATTGTCATTCTTGGATGTTTTACAATCATTTTATAGCAAATTTATATCATCTTTTGGGACTAACCTATTGACATAGTGCCCAGTCCCAGCTGCTGTTTTTTTTCTTGTTTTTTACTTCGCAGGAAATCAATACCAAACGGAGTTCAAACGCACCAAAACTTTTTGGTGATTTTTCCTGGACCAGAAGACACACGATGGGCCAAGAAAGTACCCGAGGGGGGCTCCGAGGGGAGCACAACCCACCTGGGCGTATGGAATTCTGTTCTAAGAAATTTAAGAATTATTGCAAGTCTGAAGGCATTGTCAAACATTACACTGTTCCTTATACTCCTAAAAAAAACGGAGTTGCCGAGCGTATGAACAGGATCATTATTTCCACAGCCCGTTGCATGTTGTCCAATGCAGGTTTGCATAGGCGTTTTTAGGCAGAGGCCGCTTCCACTGCTTGTTATCTCATTAACCATTCACCATCTATTTTTCTTAATAAGAAAACTCCAACTGAGGTATGGTCTGGTTCACCTGCTGATTATTCACAGTTGAGAGTTTTTGGTTGCACTGCTTATGCTCATGTTGATAATGGAAAATTGGAGCCTAGGGCTGTTAAGTGCATCTTTTTTGGTTATAAGTCTGGTGTTAAAGGTTTTAAATTGTGGAATCCTGAAACTCCGAAGGTTGTTATTATAAGAAATGTTATCTTTAATGAATCTGCTATGTTACATGATGTTCCATCTACTAATATTCCTGTTGAGAGTGAACAACGGCCTACTATTCAGCATCCTACTATTCAGGTGGAGCATATTATTGATTCAGGTGATACATCTGGTAATGAAATTGTTGATGCACATGATGAACCCGTCGTTAATGATGATCATGTCACTCCCACTCCAAATCAGCCTAATGTTCCGCCCAGTTGGAATCTTGCACGTGATAGAGTTAGGAGGGGTACTAATAAACCTGACAGGTTAATTGAAGAGTGCAATATTGTTTCATTTGCTTTATCTGTTGCAGAAGAAATTGAAGGTAATGCTGAGCCTTCTTCATATTCCAAGGCTATTATTTCCGGTGATAGTAATAAGTGGTTGATCGCTATGCATGAGGAGATGGAATCACTTGAAAAGAATGGCACTTGGGATTTAGTAAAATTACCTAGAGAGAAGAAACCTATTCGTTGCAAGTTGGTTTTCAAGAGGAAAGAAGGTGTTTCTCACAATGATGAGACAAGATATAAAGCAAGGTTAGTTGCTAAAGGTTACAGTCAGATTCTAGGTATTGACTATAACGAAGTCTTTTCTCCTGTTGTGAAGCATAGCTCTCTCCGCACTTTACTCAGTATTGTTCCCGTGCATGATTTTGGGCTTGAACAATTGGATGTTAAAACTGCATTCTTACATGGAAAATTAGAAGAGGATATTTATATGGAGCAACCTGAAGGTTTTGTTATTCCTGGAAAAGAAAAGCTTGTCTGTAAGTTAAAGAAATCTCTTTATGGATTAAAGTAATCCCCTAGAGAGTGGTACAAGAGATTTGACACCTTTATGCTCTCTCAAGGTTTCAAAGGTCTAATTATGATAGTTGTGTTTATTTGAAAACGGTCAATGGTTCAACTATTTATTTTCTCCTTTATGTTGATGATATGCTTATTGCTGCAAAGTGTATGTCAGATATTAACGAACTAAAGAAGCAATTGAGTAATGAATTTGAGATGAAGGATTTGGGTGCAGCAAAGAAAATACTTGGCGTGGAAATATCCAAAGATAGACCATCTGGAAAACTATATCTAAGTCGGAAGGGATATATTGATAAAGTTCTTCGTCATTTTAATATGCATAATGCCAAGTCGGTGAGTACTCCGTTAGCAGCACACTTCAAATTATCAGCAGCTTTATGTCCTAAGTTAGATGCAGATATTGAGTACATGTCTAGAGTTCCCTATTCGAGTGCAGTTGTTTCACTTATGTATGCCATAGTTTGTTCTCGTCCGGATTTATCATATGCATTGAGTGTTGTTAGTAGATACATGGCTAATCCTGTAAAAGAGCATTGGAAAGCAGTTCAGTGGATTTTCAGATACCTGCGAGGTACTTATTATGCTTATTTACAGTTTGGGAAAACTGGAGATGGACTTGTTGGTTTTGTTGATTCTGATTTTGCTGGTGATTTGGATAAGATAAGATCGCTCACATGTTATGTTTTCACCATTGGTGGTTGTGCTGTGAGTTGGAGAGCAACTTTGCAGTCTAATGTGGCTTGTTCTACTACTGATGCCGAATATATGGCTATTTCTGAGTCATGCAAAGAAGCTATCTGGTTGGGAGGTTTGTATACTGAGCTTTGTGGAGATTCACTTGCCCTACCGTATTTAGTGACAGTCAAAGTGCTATATATCTTACAAAGAATCTAATGTATCATGAGAGAACAAAGCACATTGATGTCAGATATCACTATACTCGAGATGTTGTTGCTGAAGATGATTTGAAGGTATGCAAGATAAGTACTCATGATAATCCTGCTGATATGATGACAAAGTCAGTTCCTACCAATAAGTTTGATCTTTGCTCAGGCTTAGTTGGTATTTCTCATAAATCCTATGGACTTCGACGCACAAGGTGTTTATGCTGACTTGGATGGAGTTATTCACTTTCTTCGACTACTGGAGGGAATTTGGCTCAAGGTGGAGATTGTTAAATTGTGAGCCAAACTATATCGTATTGGACTAGACGTAGTACAAACGGTGTAGGCCTTTGCGTTGGTACCGACGCATAAAAAAAAGAGGCCATAAAAAAAGAGAGAGATGCCCAAACAAAAAAAGAGAAAAAAAGAGAAGGGACAATGTTACTATCCTTTTACCACACTTGTGCTTCAAAGTAGCACCATGATCTTCATGATAGAGAGTCTCTTATGTTATCACTTTCATATACTAGTGGGAATTTTACATTATAGAACTTGGCTTGTATATTCCAATGATGGGCTTCCTCAAAATGCCCTAGGTCTTCGTGAGCAAGCGAGTTGGATGCACACCCACTTAGTTTCTTTTGTTGAGCTTTCATACACTTATAGCTCTAGTGCATCCGTTGCATGACAATGCCTACTCACTCACATTCATATCTATTGATGGGCATCTCCATAGCCCGTTGATAGGCCTAGTTGATGTGAGACTATCTTCTCCTTTTTGTCTTCTCCACAACCATCATTCTATTCCACATATAGTGCTATGTCCATGGCTCACGCTCACACTACTAGAAAAAGGGCCATTTGTCCCGGTTCTTAAGGGCCTTTTGTCCCGGTTGTTGAACCGGGACTAAAGTGTCGTTACTAATGCCCTGGGCCTTTAGTCCCGGTTCTTACAAGAACCGGGACAGATGGGCCTCCACGTGGCCCGTGCGGCTAGCCCAGGCAGGAGGCCCTTTGGTCCCGGTTGGTGGCACAAACCGGGACCAATAGGCATCCACGAGTCAGCAACTGGCAGGAGCTGAGGTTTTTGTTTTTTAAAGGGGGTGGTTTGGGGGGGGGGTTAATTTAGGTGTTTCATATATTGTGTTATCTAGCTAATTAATAGAGAGAAGTGTCCTCTCTTATCTCCGTGCTTGGTCGACGTATGCTACGTATTATACGTATAGAGAGGACTCGACACGCTAGCTAGTAAGCAAATGAAGGAAACAGAAGATCGTCATGAACATATGCATACAGAGAGAAGTGATATCGACCACCTCTCCTTCTCTGAGAGATTGGTCGAACAACAAGTTCTCGTATATCTATCCGACGCTACTGGCTACATATATACAATATAATTATCTCTTACAATATAATCTCCTAATTATATATGAACTCAAGGTCCACATGGTATTCTCCGTCTTTAGCGATCACGTGGTCAAGGAAGAATGCCGCAAATTCCTCTTGAATTGCTCGCATACGATCTGGTGGTAGGAGTTCATCCCGCATCCGAAAGATCTAATTTGAAGAAGGGGGTCAATATATGAATAAATGAAACTCAACACAAATGATGGTAATAAAATAAAATTGTGAATATTATTGCTTACGCACTTCATATTGTTCGTCAGAGTAGGCCCTCTCACAGGTCGTGTGGCGGATGGACTCGCAAACATAGTATCCACAGTAATTATTCCCTTGTTCCTGCCACAACCACTTTACAAGAAATAGAGGTCAATCAAACTGATAAGGAAGCATGCTATAAATGGTATTGATGAAACTAGCGCTTGAATCACTAGGAGATGCGCGGAACATGCTAGTAGTACTTACTTTCGGGTGTCTAAATTGTAGCTTCTTCGGCAGTCCCGGAGCTTTTTTGGTGAATTTCGTCCAAACCCTGCTAGACAAAGAAAACAATTACTTGATATCAGGAAATGAACAAAGTTGCTGATATGGTGCGATAATGATCGATTTAACTTACTTCTCGAGCATTTCAGTCATGTCCGCATACTCCTTAGGATCTTTTCGTCTCGAGTCTAAGACGGTTACAAGTCCCCGCTCAAGCTTAATCTCTAGGGGAATATAGTGGAACCTGCGCACGCATGCATAACTCATCAATTACATTACTATAACCTGTACTAATAAGGGAAATCGAATATGCACAAGACAGTAACACTCACTTGAAGTTGTAAGGAAAGAGTATTATATCTTTGTTTTCATTTATTACCAACGATCGTAGCAAGTTGGCCTCGTATCTTTGGCATGAAATTTAACCTCATTTGCATCTATGAGATTTGTGTTAATGAACCCAATATCACCGATTTGTCTTTTCTTCAATTCGGCGATCTTCAATCTGCATAATATAGTGAGGATAATTAAAAATACATGCAATGAAAGAGCTGACCAATATATAGAGACTTAATGACAGATATAGTACTACTTACAGACAGTAGCAAGTGACCGTTAATTTATCGAGGGCCATTTGATTGAAAAACTAGAAAACTGCTCAAATGGAACATGCAACAGATCAATTCCAATGAGGTCATCCTCCTCTTTAACGAACAGCGTCAAAGTATTCGTCCCCCCAGACTCTCTGCAGGTTTTCAGGTACCAATCATGGAATCTTCGCATCATCGTTGTTAGAGATTTTTCATCTTTGACGAGAGGCTTCCCGTACTCGTATCTGTGTTCGTCCACCTCCAAGAAATCATAATATACATCATCGGGCAGGTAATATCCAAGATTGCTATAACCGGGCACCATCCTCGGATCATTAGCGACGATGTCGCTAGACACCTTGAGCGGGGGGCACGATTGGTCCGCTTGTTCGCCGAGCTGGGCAATTTGTTTCCCAGCTCGTCGTTCTGCTAACCTTTGATCACTGATAGTACTTCCCGACCGCTTCGCTTCGAGAAATGACTTTTCAATAATGCGGTCATAGTTGGCTTTCGGCGGAGACTTTAGTGGTTTCTTCAGGGCAGCCAGAGTGCGCTTCGCTTTCACCGGATCTATCTTCTCCTCAGGAGGTGGATGTTTCTTTGCTTTCACCCCTTGAAAGAAGTTCCTCACTTCGGCTCGCACGATATTCGCGTTTTCCTCCACGGTCCTCTCGTATGGTAACTTCGGCAGAGTCTTTAGAGAAGGATCGAATCTGTATTGCCTCTCGCCTCTGGCTGTACTGCTAGAAGCTGGAGCAGACGGAGCGGCTACGGCTGTCTTCTTTCGCGCTTGCTTACGAGGTGGAGGAGAAGGAGTACGACGCGCCGGAGCAGCCAGGGCGGCGGCGGGTCTCTTCCGCCCTTGCTGGCGAGGCGGAGAAGGAGGAGGCTGGTTGCTCGGGCGCGCCGGCGTGGGCGGAGAAGGAGGCGGAGTGCCCCCACGCGCCGGAGAAGGAAGCTGAGTGCCCTGATAACTCGCCGGAGGAGGAGGAGGCGGAGGAGGACGCGGAGTGCCCTGACTCACCGGAGGAGGAGGAGGAGGCGGAGGCGTCCAGTTCGGAAGGTTGATGAGCTACTTCCGCCATAGGCATGGAGTCTTCAGACAAGAACCCAGCCGAGTCTCCCCGTCACCCGTAGGGTGGTCACGCTCGAGGTCCTCAAATCCGTCTGTGATTTCATCGACCATCACCCTAGCATATCCTTTTGGAATCGGCTGGCAGTGAAAAGTTGCGCCAAGTTCAGAAGGTGCAACAGAGCCAACAGCCGCCTTGACTTTCAATTTCATCCACTGCGTCATAAGGTGGCAATGCTGAGACTCCGTGATAGCATCCACGGGGTAGCTAGCAGGAGGCGTGAAGACAGGCTCCTGAAGCAGCTCCGTGGAAGCCACGCTGCTTCTCCGCTGAGATGGCGGGGTAGCTTCGGGTGTAGATTCGGCAGGTCGCGTGCTGCGAACTGCGTCTCGTTCCTCTAGCACTTGTACCCTTGCGTGCAACGCCTGTACTTGGGTCAACTCCTTTTTCTTCTTCCTCTCCCGGCGTTTGTAACCGCCTGGGTCGGCAAATCCAGCCTTCCACGAAAGGGAGCCTGGTGTGCCTCGTCTCCGTCCGGGGTGCTCAGGATTCCCGAGGGCCTCTCTGAGCTCATCATTCTCTCTGTCCGAAACAAACATCCCTTGCTGCGCTTTTTCGATATACTCCTGAAGCTTCTCGATGGTTGTGTTCAGCTGCTCGTTGGTCCAAACGCACTTCCCTGTTACAGGGTCCAATTTTCCCACAACCCCGAAGAACCAAGTCCTGCAACGGTCTGGCTAGCGTCGCGTCTCTGGTTCGATCCCTTTATCAAGGAGGTCATTCTCAGCCTTGTCCCACAACGGCCGGGCTTTCAGGTAGCCACCTGACCCCGTGCGATGGTGATGCTTCTTCTTTGCAGAATTTTTCTTGTTTGTCGCTGACATCTTCGCTGCTCTCTCAGATTTCTTTTTGGTGACAAATGCGGGCCACTGATCTTTGATCTTCTCAAATCGGACGATGAATTCTGGTGTCTTGTCTTGGTCGACAAACAATGATTTCAACTCATTCTTCCACCTCCTGAATAGCTCAGCCATCTTCTTAAGAGCATAAGCCTTGATCATTGGCTTTTTAACTGGATTCTCCGGATCCTCCTCTGGCGGGAAGGTGAAATTTTCATGCAGCGTGGTCCAAGGATCAGCTTCCTGCCTATCGCTGACATAAGACACCTGAGAGTCTTTGTCCTTAGGCTTCAACCATTGCTCGATGCTGATCGGGATCATGTACCTAACTAGAACCCCGCACTGAGCATTAAATTTTTGCTTGGTCCGGAGGGGTTCAATCGGTTGGCCAGCGCGATCAATTTCGATGATCGTGTACCTTTCATCCGTGCGCAGCTTTCTCTTCGGGCCTCGTCTCGTTACCGAAGTGTTGCTCGATCCGGAGGGCTAGAAAAGAAGAAAAAGAAGAGAGTTAATATGTGTACATACCAAAAACAATTAATGCATCAATTAGCTATAGTCAGCACATGCTTAATTAATTAATATATATACCTGGCCGGACTCTGCTCGGTCACCAAAGCCGTCATCACGGTGTCCTTCCTCCTCCATTCGGTCACCGGAGCAATCATCACGGTGTCCTTCCTCCTCCATTCGGTCACCGGAGCCGTCATCATGGTGTCCTTCCTCCTCCATTGTTTGATCATCGTCGTAGCCTACTTCTTCATCCTGTCTTTCCAGACCATCGGTGCATGTGTCGTTGAGAAACGACAAGACAGCGTCACTTCCGTCTGCGATTATCTCCCCCAACACCGCTTCTGTTGCTTCGTCTCAGGGGTGCTGATCCATAGTTTCTGCAAATATTTACAACATGGCAATTATTATTCAAACATGACAGATGGATATATTAGTGGCAAACGTAGAACTAGCTAGCTAAGCACAATAAGGAATCATATTAGTGGCCTGGCCTCGATGCTTCTCTAGGGTTTGGGGTGGCCTCGGCGACGCTTCAAGGGTTTGGGGTGGCCTCAACAACGCTTCAAGGGTTCGGGGTGGCCTCGACGACAACGCTCTTTTAACTTGGTAAATTTGGGTGGCGTCAAGAGAGTTTGTCGATCGGGTAGGGGCACGGCAGGAGGGGGTAGGAGACCGACATCGTTTTTTCTAGGGTTTGGGTGTCCTCGAGAGTTTTGGTCGAGCGAGAGGGCCGGGGGGTGCTCCCGACGTCCCCCCTCACTTTAACAAAGAACTACCTTAAAAAAAGACTTGCTTCGCCGCGGGTGGTCGATCGGTGCGACGTGGACTCAGTGGAAACACTTTATGAAGATGTGGTGGTGGCCGGGCCGGACGGTTTTCTTTTCCTTCTTCATTTTTTCCTTTGTTTTTTCTTATATGTTTGTTTCCGTTTTCATTCTACATTTTGGTACATATAAAAAAATAAAGTTTCTATACAAAAGTGCACAATTTTTATGAACAAATTACAACATCTAAATAAATATAACTACACATCTGAAATTTTCCTAATATTAAAACTAAACTAAACATAAACTAAAATAATATAACTACACATCCATCCATACATACATACACATACATATACATCTACATTATATATGAACAAAAAAATACTAATTTTATGAACATAAAAAGGTCTATGAACAAAAAAAACATCACATCCATATTTTCATCCATCCATATATACATACATACATCCTATATATATACATCTACATTATATATGAACAAAAAAATACATAAACTTTACTTATAAAAAAACGACAGCGGGCCGGGGCGGCGGCAGCTCACAGCGTGGGTCGCGACGGCGACGGCGATGGAGGGGGCGGGGCAGGGCGCGGGCTCTGGGGTAGGGGCGACGACGACGATGGGGGCGGGCCAGGACAAGGGGCGCGCGCGACGGAGACGGTGGGGGCGGGCCGGGGCAGGGGCGCGGGCGATGGTGACGGCGACGGCGGGGGCGGGCCGGGGCAGGGGCGACGGCTACGGCAACGGCGGGGGCGGGCCGGGGCAGGGGCGCGGGCGGCGGCGACGTCGACGAGAGCGACGGCGACGGCGGGGGCGGGTCGGGGCAGGGGCAGCCTGGCGGCATCGATGTGCTCGGCGTCGTCGGGGGCAACTGGTTCTAAGTGCCACTTATATATCAAGAGCATTGGTCCCGGTTCGTGGCACCAACCGGGACCAATGCGCCCCTTTAGTCCCGGTTGGTGCCACCAACCAGGACTAAAGGTTAGTTTTCGGCAGCCGAAAGGGCGGGAAGCGGCGGCCTTTGGTCCCGGTTGGTGGCACCAACCGGTACTAAAGGCGGGGCATTTGTACTGGTGCCACGAACCGGTACCAATACACCCCTTTAGTCTCGGTTGGTGCCACCAACCGGGACCAAAGGCTCTGTGCTGCTGCGCCCGCGTGGAAAGTTTAGTCCCACCTCGCTAGTTGAGAGGGGCGCGCAGTGGTTTATAAGCCCCACTGCCGCACCCCTCTCGAGCTCCTCTCCATTGCAGGCTTACGGGCCTAATTGTCACTGCTATGCCTAATGGGCCTACTGGGCCTTCTGCGGGCCTGAATCCTGGCCCATCAATGGGTTTCTAGTCGTATTCAGGGCGTGGTGGCCCAGTAGGTGGCACTTTTTTTGTTTTTTTGTTTTTTCTTTGTTGCTTTATTTATTTTATTTTGTTTCTACTTACAACAAAATACTTATTGTTGCTATTTTTATTTATTTTATTAAAGTTTATTTTTAGGTATTTTTCTTTTAGGTCACAAAAATTATAAACTTACTGTTACTGCCATTAGTTTTCAAATTTGAAAATTTAAAATTTGAATTCTTTGAAATTTGTGTGAATCACTAGTTTGTGATTAACTTTACTATAAAAATAGATTTTGGAGCGATTCTTTTTCTTGCTATTTAATATTACTATGTTTTATGATTCTATTCAAAAACAGATTTTGTTATTTTGTTATAAAGGGATTTCATTTTTTTGAACTTATTTGAACTCCATAGTTTTTCTGTGTTCAAAATGCACCATCAAAGCCACATCATCAATTTTCAACCCTTTCTGACCTCATTTGTTATTTTTCATGCATTTACTGATTTTTTTGAGCTATAAGACCCTGAAATTGAAAAGCATTTCAAATGAACTCTGAAAAGGTTGAAAGTTGGCATGGTATCATCATTTCACCCACATAGCATGTGCAAGAAAGTAGAGAGGCTTACGACAAAAACTGGATGCACTTCATGTACAAAATGGACAATCTCTTTCGAAGTATCACGGTTTCATACGGAAACTCGTCTGTTACAAAGGGATTTCATTTTTTTGAACTTATTTAAACTCTATAGTTTTTCTGTGTTCAAAATGCACTATTCAAAGCCATATCATCAATTTTCAACCCTTTCTGACTTCATTTGTTATTTCTCATGCATTTACTGATTTTTTTGAGCTATAAGACCCTGAAATTGAAAAGCATTTCAAATGAACTCTGAAAAGGTTAAAAGTTGGCATGGTATCATCATTTCACCCACATAGCATGTGCAAGAAAGTAGAGAGGCTTATAGCAAAAACTGGATGCATTTCGTGTACAAAACGGACAATCACTTTCGAAGTATCAGGGGTTCATACGGAAACTCGCCTGTTACAAAGGGATTTCATTTTTTTGAACTTATTTGAACTCCATAGTTTTTCTGTGTTCAAAATGCACCATTCAAAGCCACATCATCAAATTTCAACCCTTTCTGACTTCATTTGTTATTTTTCATGCATTTACTGATGTTTTTTAACCTAAAAGACCCTGAAATTGAAAAGCATTTCAAATGAACTCTGAAAAGGTTGAAAGTTGGCATGGTACCATCATTTCACCCACATAGCATGTGCAAGAAAGTAGAGAGGCTTAGGCAAAAACTGGATGCACTTCGTGTACAAAACGGACAATCTCTTTCGATGTCTCAGGGTTTCATACGGAAACTCGTCTGTTACCAACAGATTTCATTTTTTTTGAACTTATTTGAACTCCATAGTTTTCTATGTTCAAAATGCACCATTTAAAGCCACATCATCAATTTTCAACCCTTTCGGACTTCATTTGTTATTTTTCATGCATTTACTGATTTTTTTGAGCTATAAGACCCTGAAATTGAAAAGCACTACAAATAAACATGGATAGATAAGTGACCAAATTAATAGTAGTTCATCATCACATTGTGACACCCAAATTTTATTTGGCTTTTTCAAAAAAAATTAGTTGACTTGAGGGAGGTGATTTAAATTTTTCTTCTAAAGAACCCTCCCTCTCAAAATATTTTTCCTTTATGGCAAGTGCTTTGTTTTGGATTCACCCAAGGCTTGGTTCTTGGTCGTGGAGGTTTTCCTTTTATTTGGACTCAAAACCCAAGTGCTTTTCATTTGGAAAAATGTCTTTTGAAAATTCCTTTTGAAAGTGCCTTATGGCTTTTGGAATGATCCTTTTCCCACTTTCAAAAATCTCTCTTGCTATGACCTAAGTGTAAATCCCCTCTCATAAACCTTTCCTCATCTTTGGATCATGTTTTACTTCAAAACCAGCAAGTGGGACCTCTCCATATAATTTTTTCCATTTATTTCTTATCAAAAACAATTTCTGCCTTCTATTCTAGCTCTTGGAGATTTACAAAGGAGCTACCCTTTCTGTTTTGATTTTTGCCCCCAAACCAATTTCCCTTCCTAGTCCTTTGAACCCTCAACCAAGATCCATGAAGATCCACTGGTCTTCAGTTCAAATTTTTCAAACTACTCCTGCTGCAAGTTTGGACCAGATTTGCCAAATTTGATGAAATTCATTCAAATCCTTCTCCTAAAAATCTGAGAAAAATCAGGCAGCCTCTGGGTGCATTGAGAGGTCACCTCACAAAGTCCCAGCTCCAGGAAAAATTTTCTTCATACCATATCATTTCGTCGAACACCTGCTGGACACTGTTTCTATAAGGTTCAGTCAAATTCAGTTAACAGTGTCTGAACTACTGTCGTTTCTTCAGTGTCCGTTGTCGATCTTGCCAGTGCCCCGGCGTCGCCGTGCTTCCTGTCCCTTCCCCCTTGTCCTCTGCACCGCACGAGCGCCTAGAAGGTTGCGGGCGTCGGCGACGAGCAGGAGGAGGTGCGCCGCCCCGTGACCGACGCCAGCGGCGGCTTTGCGGCCGCCAGAGAGGCGCAGCGCAGACGGCGCCGTCCAGGGCCGCCCAAGCCACCGGAGGCCGCCGCGTGGTCTTCCACTCCCCCGTGCGCGCTGCCACCCTCGTCGTGAACCGCTAGGCGCGGAGCGCGCTCTCTGCCGCCGCCGTGCCAGTACGGCGACCCCGACGAAGACCGGCGCCATTACGCCATGCCCGGCCGAGTTTAGCAGTGGAACGGGACCAGTAACTCTCACTGATGCTGCCTGGCCACCTAAACCCTCTGCCAAGCCACTGCCTCGCCGTAATCGCTCGCCGGAGATTTTCCGTTCACGGCCACCCTCTCGAATCGCCTATAAATAGAGGCCCCGAGCTCCAGCTAGTACCCACACCACCTCTGCTATCCACCAAGACCACGCCTAGCCACTGGAAGAGCCCCGAGGGAGTCCCCTTCCTCAACTCCGGCCGCCGCGGCCCGCCACGGGATCCATCTCGATTCGCTCCCGTGCGTGCACCTCTGCCTCTCATCTCTTGCCAATAGCTTCCCTATGCATCCACGCTCCTGACCCGCGCTTCAATTCGGAGTTTGCAGCACCCACCGGAGTTCTCCACCATCGCCCGAGCCGCCGTCCGCCGGAGAAAGTGTCGTCGTCGACGTGGTGCTCTCCGACGACCAAGTCCACCACCCACCGACGCGGAAGGACACACTGAACCTCTTGGTACACTCCGATCTCCCTGACTCGCCGTGGTTCGACGCCGGCGACCACCGCAGCCTTGGGCGCCGGCGAGGTTTTCAAACCTGACATGTGGACCCCCACGTCAGCCTCTCTTTTCTTTCCCCGAATCGTTTTCTGTTGGCGCCTTCGGGCAATGTACGTTTTCTCTGTGGGCTTGCGCGTTTCTCTTCGAACCGTTTTTTGTTTTCTCAGTTAAGCCCCTAGATCTTTTCTGTTTCATCACAGATTAGTCCCTGGACTAAAACCCTTATAACTTTTTAATAAAAAGTGATTTTTGAGTGATTATTTTTCTGACAGTCTTATATTTTTGTCTAGTTTTTTATAGGATTTATTTGCAAAATTTTTGAGACAACTTTTATACACGCGTTGGTTTTCACGTTAGTATGCATTTTCGCTATACCGTAGGTTCCGGAAGAGGTGACGGAGCCGCGAACTTCACCGAGCTAGACTCCGAATTCTCCGAACCAGGCAAGCATGTTTGAACCTTTGACATGATAGGTGTTTTGCATGTTTGCGTGAAAGGTTGTGCATGGCATATGAGCATCGGTGAGTATCTCGTTGCATGTGAGGCAACTACCCGTGTGTTCCGAAGTTACTATGATCTCTGAGGAGAGATGGCCTAGTCATGTGGTGACATGAAGGGCAGTAAGGTGGTACTGTTGTAGCATGCCAGCCTTACGTCATCCGTTAAATTCCGACGTTAACGTGGACGGAGTCACGTTATTGTCCTTCCCCTTCCGTGCTACCACATGTTTTCTGCCAGAATGCGGTTTAGTAAGTTGGTAACCTCTTTCCATGTACACACCAAATAGAGGGGCCAGGATGAGGGTTCCATGGCCCTGGATCAAAGCCAGTCATCCGGTCAGGGGGCATGGGTGTTTCCGGTTGGGACCGAGAGGGGGGCACCCCTTAGAGCGCGCGTATAGAAATTTGATCCCATGCTACGCGAGGTTGTAGCCTCCCTGTCTCAAGGTTTTTCTTGAACGTTGCCGAGGGTGATTCCTGGCTTCGGAATGTTGAATGGGTGTGTACTGGTTAGATGTGTTTCTTCCAAAACACCGTAAACGGAACTAGCCCCCGTGACTACTGAAATCCGTTGGCTGTGGTTAAAGTACAAACTCTGCAGAGTCAAATCCTTCCGAGTCACCGTATCCGTGGTCAAGGACCGGGATCAGTGAACCCATATCTATGTCAAGTCCTCGTGGTATTTTTCCCCGGTGAACAAGCTTGATTGGTATATTGGTTGAACGTTATTCCGTGGTTGGACTAACCCTGTTGTTTATTTCATATCTGATTATGCCCTTGCAGTGTTTGAATTCTTGAGCTACTGAGATATGAAGTTATGATATATAAGCCCTTTATGTGATGTCGCTCAGACGTCCGACTGTGGCATGTTGTTTTCTTTCAATATAAGCCCTTTATGTGATGTCGCTCAGACGTCCGACTGTGGCATGTTTGTCGTTTACTTTCAATATAAGCCCTTTATGTGATGTCGCTCAGACGTCCGACTGTGGCATGTATGTCTTTACTTTCAATATAAGCCCTTTATGTGATGTCGCTCAGACGTCCGACTGTGGCACGCACTGTCTTTTATTTTCTATTATAAGCCCTTTATGTGGTGTCGCCTTGACGCCCGACTGCGGCATTGTTATTCTTGCATTTTCCTCTCGAGGAGTCATTCAGACCCTCGTTTGGCACCCAGTATTTATTTTGGGATTTCGGGAGGACTACCGCCCGACTTCTCTTTTATTTCCCGTGCATTATTATCTCTATGTCTGAGTGCACATGTTAATCTGTTCATATGCATCATGTTTACATTTGTTATATCTTAAGTCCGAACTGTCTTGTGAGTACTTTCATAGTACTCACCTGGCTTGTTGATTTGGCCAGATGTTGACGAAGGCGATCTCATGGATGAAGAGCTTGATAGTGAGTCCGACGCCTAGAGGAATCCCAGTCAGTCCCATGCGATCCTGGATTTTTGTCACTTGTATTATATACGCTTCCGCCACCCGCAATAAGTCTCCTCAAGCCTCACTCCGATGCTCGAAGAGTTGTTAGTTTTCAGGAGTCTTGTCACCCACTTCGCGGTGATATTCCCACCACCACTCCTATCGTGAGTTAGTAGTTATGCCACCCTATCCGCCATTATGTTTTAATGGCGTGCATGTAATAAATTGTTGAGCAGTCTCCGCTCAACCTTGTATTATATTCAGTACTCCTGGTATTTTTCTTCTGTGACCAAGATATTGTCTACCAGTGAGAAGGAATTCTTCTTTACTGGTCCGTAAAAGGGATTGGTCTCTCAATAAATATTTTATTGAAAAACCGGTCGTGACAAGCTTGGTATCAGAGCCAGGCTGACTGTAGGAAGCCACTAGGTGCGATCGCTAATCGGTTATTAGCGTCCTTTGTGCCTTTTCAGCTTTTTTTTGCAAATGTAGCTATTTTCTGTTGGTCATCATAAATTTATGACATGACTACTCAGAATTTTTGCCTACTTTTGTCGATGGCTGGCAGCAACTGCGAGACTCGAGTGTTCACGAACGTGCCCGAGGGGTTTGTCAAACTCCTCGTCTCCATCACCAAGCTCGCGATTGGGCCAGCGACTCGTCCGGAGTTCACGCTTTATCAGCACAAGCTCAGCGACGACGTGTCTATGCACCAAGCCGTGGTGCAATTCAAGGGAGGACGTTCTGCATCTCGCCACTTCTGTTTTGTGGGAAGGGCCATGCCTACGGAGAGGCATGCCATGCAGATGGCTGCCCGTGAGGCGATAGCTCGCCTTCGGGACATTCTTCCTATGATGAAGACTCGTCGCTACCGCTACCTCCCATGCCATGTGCCATATACTTGTCACTATGCATTCGCCTGCCATCGGGGAGAGCGAGATGAAGCCATCGAGATGGTTTTTGAGTACCTCAAGGCTCTGGAGGAATCCTTCGACAACCTCGTGGACGATCTTGTGGCTGCCCGCATGGACTTAGTCCGGGGCGGTCCTGCCAGCAGGAAGGAGCTTCTCCACACGGCACCGCCTCTGACATTCGTCTCGTCCTCAGCATCTTATGCACGGGCCATTTTGGCCACTGCTCGCCGTCTGCCTACCACTGAGGAGTTCGACCGAGTCATCGCTCCTACTCTAGTCAGGGTTGCACCGCCTGCCGCACCCGCACTGCCGCCCCTCGCTCCCGCGCCATCACCGCAGCGCAGTGTTACGCGCCAGGAACCTGCTAGAGAGGAGGTGGAGGTTGAGTCTCCTGCACCGCTGAGTCTTGCCCTCGGGAAGGGAAAGGACATCGTCACCATCTCCGACTGAGAGCGCCGAGTAGCCGCGCGTTATGTCTGCTTGTATGATGTGTTTTATCTGTATGTTAGTTTGTAGTAGTGTGTACGCTGCTTTCCGAAGGAGTGTGCTAGTCTAATAACATGTCAGGATTGTGTACGCACATCCTCAGTGCTGTGTCATGCGTGTGCATTTCGCGTGTAAGATATGTGCTATGCAGTTTTTCTCCGTGCGAAATCGTTTATGCTTTCTTGAAAAATCTTGAGGTCTTTTAAATTTTTGCCTTTGCAAGATTTTCCCTGTGCCACACAGTTCTTCTCATGAATTTTGCAAAATAATACCCCAGACTGGAAAAATGTCTCGTCCGTGGACTCGTTCCATGCCCAATCAGCCAGAAGAAGTTTATGGGACACAGACTAGCAACAACTTCACTCAGGGACAGTCCAGTCAACAGGACAGCGAAGCAGCCCTGTCTCAAGTATGCCGTCTCTTCGAACAAAGCCAGCAACAACACCAAGAGATGAGGAATCACGTCATCAGTATGGGAAACCACCGTGAGCCCTATCAACCACACTCCAAGCTGTCTGAATTGCAGAAGACACGCCCTCCAACGTTTGCTCACACTGATAGGCCGCTGGAAGCCGATGATTGGCTTCGTGACATCGAAAGGAAGCTGATTATTGCTCAGTGTTCAGATCATGAGAAGGTGCTTTATGCACCACACTACCTTATTGGAGCAGCTGCAGCATGGTGGAAAAACTTCCTACACATGCATCCCAGTGAACACAACATCACCTGGGAAGAGTTCAAGGAAGGCTTTCGTGGGGCACACATCCCCAGGAGCATCATAAAAATCAAGAACAGAGAATTTGATGACCTCAAGCAAAGAGGCATGTCAGTGACAGAATACAACGGTCAGTTTACACAGTTATCTCGTTATGCCTACGACGAGCACATGACAGAGAACAAGAGGATGGAAAAATTCTTGGACGGCCTGGCACCGGCACTAAGATGCCAACTGGTTGTGCACACTTTCCCGGATGTTGGGTATACCAAAATGTTGGGTATTCCTCCCTCACTATACCGAGGCAAATAGTTTTGCCGCGAAACGGTGTGCTTTTAAAGAGAATGGTTCTTTCAAAAAGGTGAGTGGGAGAATAGTGCAACTCGACGAGATAAACAGTATCTACGTCATCAGATCAAAGGAAAGAGACCTTGGAAGTAATTCCAGAGTTTCCTACTGCGACTGATACGGAAGTCTCTACAATAAAATGTATGAACTTCGGTCGAACTTGCAGCTGAACCACGTAGGCAAGGCTCGTGCAAACCTCTCAGGTGCGCAAACGAGATATTGTTGTTAGACAACATTATGCCTATGATACACAAGGAAGCGTTGATGGGCCCTGACTCCGGAATTGGCTAAATGCCAATACAACCCGAGTTAGTTTCCATATAAGTGATTCAAGATTAAAACCTTGATACACCTTTTGGAAGACTTAGAGTCTAACGAATATTTATGGAACTTAAAACTGATACGGATAAAATGTTTTATCCATAAAGCTCGACTTGTTGAAATAACAAGTTCAAGAGTTGACTGCGATGAGGTTGTTTTCATCGTAGCGATGCTTAAAGTCGGTTCGGGTTGAACTAGTAATTAATACATATTTCAATCATGAGATATGAAACATGGATGATAAAAGGATTTCCATCTGATGGAAATGAAAGCTAGGACTTGTATATGATATAGTCCAAAGTAATTTGTCGATCCAGAGGATGCTAGTAGGTATGCAAACTTCAGAGTTCCAGCAATGAACAGAAGAGAGCAAAATGGAGTTGGAATCTTCGGGTTTTGATGAAATGGTCAAAGGGGTTTTGACTTCATCAATGGGTAACGAAGATGCTTGTAATTCAAGAAAGTAAGTGGGAGCGTACTAATATTTCTAAAAACCTTATGTGCTTGGCACATTGGTAATTGGAAATAAATTTCTTGACACAAATTAGGACTTCATTTGAAAATAGTTTTTCGATGAAGTGCTTAGGCTAAATAGCCTCAATATTAGGCATGATGATCTATTGAGATAGATTTACCTAATGGGGCTAAGCAATGAATACATATTGACAAGATGCTAAAACCTTTTAGCATTTAAAACGCCAAGGAGTGATTCTTGCCAAAGTCACATGGAAAGAGTTTTTGCAAGACTCGGTGTCCCAAAACACTGATGAGTAAAATACATGATGCAGATTCCACACACTTTTGTGTTTGGATTAATCATGTATTCCATGGTATGTAAAACAACCAGATATGTCCGATACTCCCATGGTGTTGCGAGTATGGATACTAAAGTGATCAAAGTACTGATCGTGGGACAACAGTGAAAGATGTCATTGAGTACTAGAGTAAGTACTGATGATATGTTTTCTTGCAAGCGGAGATCATGAAGAGTTCGTTGTAAAATGTTACATCGATAGTCTTCATCTTTTCACCGTGCGATTTTCGATTTAAGTTAAGGGTTTTGTGTAACACACAATGTGGTGGCACAGTTAGTTGGAATTTGTTCAAACTAGTTACTGTGGCGAATTCTATAACAAGGGCTAAGTATGTTGACGCTTTAGAAGCGACAAAGAAGATGTTGAATCATATAGTTCATTCATGAACTTAGTATAGTTCCAAGATGGCTTTTGACAATGGGACACTACTGCAGGTAGTTGCTCCAAAACTCAGTCTGAGGAATCCAGGTTCGACCTGTGATTCACATACATACAAAGCCAAGTCCACACAAAATATGAATTTTGTGAAAACGTGAAAACACGAGGACATGCAAAGATACACACGGAACTGAAGTCGTCAGATCCGTTGGACATCAGGCTATACCACAAGCGAAGCATATTTACACCGGTGTGCCACAGGTGTAAAGTGCATTAGCATTAACTAGATTATTGACTCTAGTGCAAGTGGGAGTCTGTAGGAGATATGCCCTAGAGGCAATAATAAATGATATTATTTATCTCCGAGTTCATAATTATGTTTATGTTCCATGCTATAACTGCTATGGTTCTCGAGTCTGCAATAACCACGAGGCTCGGAGGAAGACTCATATGCACGTGTGGAATAATAAACGGTAAAATGTATTCCTAGTCTGGCCTCTAAGACTAGCTCAAGTGTTGCATGATGGTTATGTTTTCCTGATCATGGGCATGTCTATGTCAGCAACCTTGAGGGCATAATGTTAAGAGAACATTTGTGTTGAATCGACCCGGCATGATGTTATGCTATGAGATTCATTCGTCACAAGTTTATTGGTACATAACACAGAGATGGTTAACGTTTGCATGATTCCTTAGACCATGAGAGTATCGAGTTTCTTCATGCTTGCTTCATGAACTTTGGGGTTTGTTAAACGTCATCCGTAAATGGGTGGCTATTACGGCGGCTTACGGGTTCATGGAAAAGTGTGTCAAGTAACTTGATAGCTCAAGATTGGGATTTGCTCCTCCGACGATGGAGAGATATCTCTGGGCCCTCTCGGTGTTACGGTATCCATCATCGTCTGGCCAGACACTTTGTGATTTGATCACGGGGATGCCGGAACACGATAACGAGAAAAGAGAACAATACCGGTAACGAGGTAACTAGCATAGTGGACAAGTTGTTGATCCACGGGAATGCCAACATGTCTCACCTCGGGTATTTGTAACATATCGCGAAGCAACAGGAATAGCACACGGCAACTGGAGGTTCACTCGAATATTTATTCGTGTGGGTATAGGGGTCAATATGGGTGTCCACGGCTCCGATGTTGATCATTGATCGGAAGGGGTTCCGGTTCATGTCTATACTTCACCGAACCTATAGGGTCACACGCTTAAGGGTCATCTATCTGCTGAATACTAGACAGGGAGTCTGAGAGAAAATCACCGAAAAAGTTTCGGACACCGAAAAGTTTCGGACAGCGGAATCGTACCGCAGAGAGAGGTCATCGGATAAGTTTGGATGATACCGAAAAGTTGTTTCGGGATACACCATTAAGTCAAATTGGTTTCGGCACATGCCTGATAATTCTTGGAGGATGCCAGAATCATTCTGGAAGCTTTTTGGAATTTTCTGAGATAAAAACCGGAAATGTTCCGGAGCTGCCGGAGCCACTTCAGATGCGTTTCGCAGATGAAAATCACTAAAACCGGAATTGTTTCGGAACGCGTTGAAAATCATTTTAGTGGGTACTGGAAATGTTCTTAGCCCACATAAATATTTTCAGTTCGATCAGACGCTGAAAAATGTCGTCGTGAATAGTGAAAATCAGCTTTATGGTTACTTTATGGAAAGCCACCTTTTGGGGCTTTGCTCCAAAAGATCTTGGGGATGACATGGATGGATAGGAGCCATTTTTTGGGCCCCTCATGGGGGTGTGGCCGGCCACATGGGGTATCCCCCCTTGGGGACCCTCTTGTTCCTTGGTTTCACTCCTAGGTCCTTGTGGAAGGACTTCATTCATGTGCATTTTGGGTTTTTTGTGAAACTACCCTACCCCCTTGGGATTTCCTATAAATAGAGGTGGAGGGGCAGCCCTCCACACTCATCCCTTGCTCTCATACACATGCCATGCATTATCTGGCTTCTTCTCTCCCTCCCACGAAAAGAGTTTCGTAGAGCCGTAAGGCTGTCTGGGTTCCGGCAGGAACTAGTTCTGGACGGCGAAGCCCTGCCGGATAGATGACACCGTATGTGTGCAACTCTGTAGAGAGATCGTAGTTTCGGTCTTAGTTCGTGAGTGCCTCCCGAAGGGCTGTCCATGTGACCGTCCGAGTTTTGAAGGTCCTCCCGAAGGGCTGTCCGAGTGACCGTTCGAGTTTCGAAGGTCCTCCCGAAGGGCTGTCCGCGACACCGTCCGGGGGGCTGTTCGACCGCCTCCCGGAGGGCTGTCTGAGGAGCAGATGAGGGTATACATCCTCGCGGTTGGGAGGTTGTAAATCCTAGCTGCGGGGATCTGCACCGCCGATCGTCATCGACTCTACTTCCCGCTGCGCTACGAGTCGGTAACGAAAAAGATCAAACCATGTATGCAGTCTCCATAGTGGTCCTGGGCTGGTGCGTAGGTCGGAAATTTTTTGTTTTCTGCTGCGTTACCCTACAGTGGCATCAAGAGCCGTGCTATGCGTAGATGCAGGTTTCGATCTAGAATACATGGAGATGTATGGGTATTGCATAATATAATTAGGTAGTAGATGAGATCTATTGCTGAAAATTATTTATGCGGGTGACAGATGAAATCTGTTACCCGAGGTTCTTGTTGCTTCCCTAGAATTTGCGTTTGCTCAATCTCGAGACAGCATGGTGGAATTTGACAAAGTTCTGGCAATCCGTGATCCTGATTGATCATGGAAGTGCTATCAGTTCTTTGGGTTCTGCCGTAGTCAAAAGAAAGATGAAATTCGCAGATGAAAGGGCATTGCAGATATGATCTGCACGGGGGTCATGCGTATGACGAAGTTTAGTATGGGGCTCGAGATTTAATTATCCCGTGTTTCATACACCCCGAGATGTTAATCTAGCAACCTGAATAATCATACTTGATGATGAACGTTGGTCGCTGCGGTTTAAGTCAAAACCTTAGAAGCCACGTAAAATAAATTTTGCATAAACCGATTAGAGGCGTCTAACTTGGTTTTGCAGGATGTGCATGTGATGTGGTATAGCAGTGCTCATACTAATTCGATTATGTATGAGATGACTATATGATGTAATTTGATTAACATGACCTGTGTGTCATGATTCGGCATGATGGCTGGAGCCATATGATTGCACTTTAATGACCTGCGTGTCAACCTTGTTGTAATGCATTATTTTGTTAGCTATAGAGATAGCAATATTATCTGGTGCATCGACAAGGTGGTGGCAATCTTCGCGAAGGTGAACACCGACGCGAATGCCGAAGACGAAGAAATGAAATACTTCTCCGTCAGAAAGGGCTATACCATATCATGCTATTATGAATTGCCTGAGATGTTTATCCCTTATGATGCACCCTTCTTGATTGCGCGGTAGTCGCTTTTATTAGGGTGATCTCTCACTTAAAATATCAAGTAGTTAGTGTTCTCCCAAGTGTAGCACCGTCACGGCACCTATCTTTTCGGGGTGCGCCATGGATGCATGGGTACGAACGATTAGAGAAGTGTGAGGCGGGTGAGGTCAGACCTCGCAGCAAGATCACTTGGTTGTCTTGACGTTCATGGCAGGATCGTCCTGAGCTCGGAACACACGCATCGAAAGATGAGCAAGAGTCACATAGAGATGTGATCGGCAAGTTGGCCTACCGATTAAAATTCCCGTTATGAGATGATGATTCTATGGCAATGAATTGAAGTCTGGATCTTGTATCACTCAAAATTAATTATGAGAGATATTGATTTGAGTGGGAGCGCACTATTGAATTAACATGTTTAATTCTCAGTGCAATTAATTATGAACACTGTCTAAGTGTTTTTGCATAATAGTTGTAGAATAATGGCTCGCATTTCCACCTTCCCTATTAAAATTGAATAGCTGTTAAATATCTGGTTAAAACTTTACGATTGGTAACGTAATATGAGGATTGTCCTCAAAAGTGCCGAGAAGGACTTTGTCCTATCGCATGCTTTCCGTATCCTCCCGCTAATGTTATGGATCATGTGACTCTCGTCCTTCGATCCAAAAGCTAGAATTCTGTTACGGTCAAGTGGAATATGGTTGCTTCCATGAAACCCAAACTTCGAAAGTTGGGATAGTTATATGATATTCATGGAACTGAAAATTATTTTCAGATACAAACAAAGCAATGTTTGTTTGCAAGTATTAGTAAAAGTGTTTACTATGCATTTGACTGTTGGGAAAGGGATCCAGAAGAACGCCTGTCATATAATGAAAGGTGAATAAAACAACAACTTAAAGAGAAAGGAAGTGTCCAAAGGGTGTTAGTATGACTTACACGCCTAGGAAGTCCGGGGCTAATGCCACTCTTAAGTTGGGTGCTTCTTCTGAGAGTAGGAGAAATACTAAAAGTTAAACTGTTAGAAGTATAAAGGCAAAAGGAAAGAAGACTGGAATATCCAGCTCATGTATGAATGTCATACAAGTTTTTGATGTATAGAAGGCTGGTCAAAGATATAGTTCTTGCGAATTATGGTTAAACATGTTAATCACTAATTCTTGGGTATTGTGAGTTCATCACAAAATTGCCCGCTCGATTGCATTCTGTTGCAACTCGATGTAAGAACTACTATGGCCTGAAAGACTAGCTAGAAATGAGGTTAAGGTATACACAGGGAACATAGTAAATGTTACTATACCTTCCATCGGTGTATTGCCGTCTGTATTTATTTTCATAATTCATTTAGAGTTTTACAAACTCTATCCCATTGCATAAGGTATCTTGCAAGAAGGTTGTTCATAAGAGAACTTTTTATGTTCGATGTTATGAATAACACAAGGGCCATACTTTCATTATGAATGAGATGTATGTTATGAATATTGATAATAATACAATACCTCTGGGTTTACTTTCATAATTCATTTTAGAGTTTCATACACTCTAGCCCATTGCACAATGTTTGTTGCAAAAGAGTTGTTCATAAAAACAACAATTGTTGTTAAGTATTATGAATAACATGAAGGGCCATGCTTCCATCCAAGATGGCATGTATGTTATGAATATTGATGGTAATATGATACATCCATAACACTGACGCTAAATGTCGCAAGACTAAAAGAATACCACACAAGTGTGGCACTACATTTGGTCACATTGGAGAAACCCGCATGGAAAATTCCATTATGATGGATTTTGAAGTCTTCTTGATTTTGAATCATCTGACACTTGCAACTTTCCTCCGAAAAGTGAAGTGACTAAAATACCGTTCACAGGCCATAAGGAACGAACAACAAACTTATTAGTGATCATACATTTGATGTGTGTAGTCCGATAAGTGTTGTTAGTGGTGGATTTATTTATCTTCAGAAATGACTCAAGTAGATATATGGATATTTACTTGATGAGACGTAAGTCTGGATCTTTTGAAATCATTCGAAAGGTTCTCAAAAATGAAGTAGAAGTTATTGTAACAAGAAAATTATGTTTCTGCAATTTGATTGCACAAAGGAATATTTGAGTTACATGTTTAGCGAATGTCTGATGAGTTGTGAAAGGGGTTTCATAACTTGCACCTCCCGGAACACCACTGCAAGTGGAAAGTCTGTGGAGATGTAATCAAACCATTTATGACATGGTAAGGTGAAAGATGACATAAATAAATTTGCCATTATCCCTTTTAAAGTGATGCTTTAGAGACTGCGGCTTTTACACTGAAAAGAGCTACATCGGGTCTGTTGAAATGAAGCCATGGTATGGTACGCCCAACCATGTTATATCTTTTCTTAACATTTGGAATATGGGGCTTGTGTAAAAGGTTACAAACCTATTCCAAATCAGACAAGTGCTACTTTGTAGGTTATACCAAAATGTTGGGTATTCCTCCCTCACTATACCGAGGCAAATAGTTTTGCCGCGAAACGGTGTGCTTTTAAAGAGAATGGTTCTTTCAAAAAGGTGAGTGGGAGAATAGTGCAACTCGACGAGATAAACAGTATCTACGTCATCAGATCAAAGGAAAGAGACCTTGGAAGTAATTCCAGAGTTTCCTACTGCGACTGATACGGAAGTCTCTACAATAAAATGTATGAACTTCGGTCGAACTTGCAGCTGAACCACGTAGGCAAGGCTCGTGCAAACCTCTCAGGTGCGCAAACGAGATATTGTTGTTAGACAACATTATACCTACGATACACAAGGAAGCGTTGATGGGCCCTGACTCCGGAATTGGCTAAATGCCAATACAACCCGAGTTAGTTTCCATATAAGTGATTCAAGATTAAAACCTTGATACACCTTTCGGAAGACTTAGAGTCTAACGAATATTTATGGAACTTAAAACTGATACGGATAAAATGTTTTATCCATAAAGCTCGACTTGTTGAAATAACAAGTTCAAGAGTTGACTACGATGAGGTTGTTTTCATCGTAGCGATGCTTAAAGTCGGTTCGGGTTGAACTAGCAATTAATACATATTTCAATCATGAGATATGAAACATGGATGATAAAAGGATTTCCATCTGATGGAAATGAAAGCTAGGACTTGTATATGATACAGTCCAAAGTAATTTGTCGATCCAGAGGATGCTAGTAGGTATGCAAACTTCAGAGTTCCAGCAATGGACAGAAGAGAGCAAAATGGAGTTGGAATCTTCGGGTTTTGATGAAATGGTCAAAGGGGTTTTGACTTCATCAATGGGTAACGAAGATGCTTGTAATTCAAGAAAGTAAGTGGGAGCGTAATAATATTTCTAAAAACCTTATGTGCTTGGCACATTGGTAATTGGAAATAAATTTCTTGACACAAATTAGGACTTCATTTGAAAATAGTTTTTCGATGAAGTGCTTAGGCTAAATAGCCTCAATATTAGGCATGATGATCTATGGAGATAGATTTACCTAATGGGGCTAAGCAATGAATACATATTGACAAGATGCTAAAACCTTTTAGCATTTAAAACGCCAAGGAGTGATTCTTGCCAAAGTCACATGGAAAGAGTTTTTGCAAGACTCGGTGTCCCAAAACACTGATGAGTAAAATACATGATGCAGATTCCACACACTTTTGTGTTTGGATTAATCATGTATTCCATGGTATGTAAAACAACCAGATATGTCCGATACTCCCAAGGTGTTGCGAGTATGGATACTAAAGTGATCAAAGTACTGATCGTGGGACAACAGTGAAAGATGTCATTGAGTACTAGAGTAAGTACTGATGATATGTTTTCTTGCAAGCGGAGATCATGAAGAGTTCGTTGTAAAATGTTACATCGATAGTCTTCATCTTTTCACCGTGCGATTTTCGATTTAAGTTAAGGGTTTTGTGTAACACACAATGTGGTGGCACAGTTAGTTGGAATTTGTTCAAACTAGTTACTGTGGCGAATTCTATAACAAGGGCTAAGTATGTTGACGCTTTAGAAGCGACAAAGAAGATGTTGAATCATATAGTTCATTCATGAACTTAGTATAGTTCCAAGATGGCTTTTGACAATGGGACACTACTGCAGGTAGTTGCTCCAAAACTCAGTCTGAGGAATCCAGGTTCGACCTGTGATTCACATACATACAAAGCCAAGTCCACACAAAATATGAATTTTGTGAAAACGTGAAAACGCGAGGACATGCAAAGATACACACGGAACTGAAGTCGTCAGATCCGTTGGACATCAGGCTATACCACAAGCGAAGCATATTTACACCGGTGTGCCACAGGTGTAAAGTGCATTAGCATTAACTAGATTATTGACTCTAGTGCAAGTGGGAGTCTGTAGGAGATATGCCCTAGAGGCAATAATAAATGATATTATTTATCTCCGAGTTCATAATTATGTTTATGTTCCATGCTATAACTGCTATGGTTCTCGAGTCTGCAATAACCACGAGGCTCGGAGGAAGACTCATATGCACGTGTGGAATAATAAACGGTAAAATGTATTCCTAGTCTGGCCTCTAAGACTAGCTCAAGTGTTGCATGATGGTTATGTTTTCCTGATCATGGGCATGTCTATGTCAGCAACCTTGAGGGCATAATGTTAAGAGAACATTTGTGTTGAATCGACCCGGCATGATGTTATGCTATGAGATTCATTCGTCACAAGTTTATTGGTACATAACACAGAGATGGTTAACGTTTGCATGATTCCTTAGACCATGAGAGTATCGAGTTTCTTCATGCTTGCTTCATGAACTTTGGGGTTTGTTAAACGTCATCCGTAAATGGGTGGCTATTACGGCGGCTTACGGGTTCATGGAAAAGTGTGTCAAGTAACTTGATAGCTCAAGATTGGGATTTGCTCCTCCGACGATGGAGAGATATCTCTGGGCCCTCTCGGTGTTACGGTATCCATCATCGTCTGGCCAGACACTTTGTGATTTGATCACGGGGATGCCGGAACACGATAACGAGAAAAGAGAACAATACCGGTAACGAGGTAACTAGCATAGTGGACAAGTTGTTGATCCACGGGAATGCCAACATGTCTCACCTCGGGTATTTGTAACATATCGCGAAGCAACAGGAATAGCACACGGCAACTGGAGGTTCACTCGAATATTTATTCGTGTGGGTATAGGGGTCAATATGGGTGTCCACGGCTCCGATGTTGATCATTGATCGGAAGGGGTTCCGGGTCATGTCTATACTTCACCGAACCTATAGGGTCACACGCTTAAGGGTCATCTATCTGCTGAATACTAGACAGGGAGTCTGAGAGAAAATCACCGAAAAAGTTTCGGACACCGAAAAGTTTCGGACAGCGGAATCGTACCGCAGAGAGAGGTCATCGGATAAGTTTCGATGATACCGAAAAGTTGTTTCGGGATACACCATTAAGTCAAATTGGTTTCGGCACATGCCTGATAATTCTTGGAGGATGCCAGAATCATTCTGGAAGCTTTTTGGAATTTTCTGAGATAAAAACCGGAAATGTTCCGGAGCTGCCGGAGCCACTTCAGATGCGTTTCGCAGATGAAAATCACTAAAACCGGAATTGTTTCGGAACGCGTTGAAAATCATTTTAGTGGGTACTGGAAATGTTCTTAGCCCACATAAATATTTTCAGTTCGATCAGACGCTGAAAAATGTCGTCGTGAATAGTGAAAATCAGCTTTATGGTTACTTTATGGAAAGCCACCTTTTGGGGCTTTGCTCCAAAAGATCTTGGGGATGACATGGATGGATAGGAGCCATTTTTTGGGCCCCTCATGGGGGTGTGGCCGGCCACATGGGGTATCCCCCCTTGGGGACCCTCTTGTTCCTTGGTTTCACTCCTAGGTCCTTGTGGAAGGACTTCATTCATGTGCATTTTGGGTTTTTTGTGAAACTACCCTACCCCCTTGGGATTTCCTATAAATAGAGGTGGAGGGGCAGCCCTCCACACTCATCCCTTGCTCTCATACACATGCCATGCATTATCTGGCTTCTTCTCTCCCTCCCACGAAAAGAGTTTCGTAGAGCCGTAAGGCTGTCTGGGTTCCGGCAGGAACTAGTTCTGGACGGCGAAGCCCTGCCGGATAGATGACACCGTATGTGTGCAACTCTGTAGAGAGATCGTAGTTTCGGTCTTAGTTCGTGAGTGCCTCCCGAAGGGCTGTCCATGTGACCGTCCGAGTTTTGAAGGTCCTCCCGAAGGGCTGTCCGAGTGACCGTTCGAGTTTCGAAGGTCCTCCCGAAGGGCTGTCCGCGACACCGTCCGGGGGGCTGTTCGACCGCCTCCCGGAGGGCTGTCTGAGGAGCAGATGAGGGTATACATCCTCGCGGTTGTGAGGTTGTAAATCCTAGCTGCGGGGATCTGCACCGCCGATCGTCATCGACTCCACTTCCCGCTGCGCTACGAGTCGGTAACGAAAAAGATCAAACCATGTATGCAGTCTCCATAGTGGTCCTGGGCTGGTGCGTAGGTCGGAAATTTTTTGTTTTCTGCTGCGTTACCCTACACTCCATAGTTTTTCTGTGTTCAAAATGCACCATTCAAAGCCACATCATCAATTTTCAACCCTTTCTGACTTCATTTGTTATTTTTCATGCATTTACTGATGTTTTTTGACCTAAAAGACCCTGAAATTGAAAAGCATTTCAAATGAACTCTGAAAAGGTTGAAAGTTGGCATGGTACCATCATTTCACCCACATAGCATGTGCAAGAAAGTAGAGAGGCTTAGGCAAAAACTGGATGCACTTCGTGTACAAAACGGACAATCTCTTTCGATGTCTCAGGGTTTCATACGGAAACTCGTCTGTTACCAACAGATTTCATTTTTTTTGAACTTATTTGAACTCCATAGTTTTCTATGTTCAAAATGCACCATTTAAAGCCACATCATCAATTTTCAACCCTTTCGGACTTCATTTGTTATTTTTCATGCATTTACTGATTTTTTTTGAGCTATAAGACCCTGAAATTGAAAAGCACTACAAATAAACATGGATAGATAAGTGACCAAATTAATAGTAGTTCATCATCACATTGTGACACCCAAATTTTATTTGGCTTTTTCAAAAAAAAATATTTGACTTGAGGGAGGTGATTTAAATTTTTCTTCTAAAGAACCCTCCCTCTCAAAATATTTTTCCTTTATGGCAAGTGCTTTGTTTTGGATTCACCCAAGGCTTGGTTCTTGGTCGTGGAGGTTTTCCTTTTATTTGGACTCAAAACCCAAGTGCTTTTCATTTGGAAAAATGTCTTTTGAAAATTCCTTTTGAAAGTGCCTTATGGCTTTTGGAATGATCCTTTTCCCACTTTCAAAAATCTCTCTTGCTATGACCTAAGTGTAAATCCCCTCTCATAAACCTTTCCTCATCTTTGGATCATGTTTTACTTCAAAACCAGCAAGTGGGACCTCTCCATATAATTTTTTCCATTTATTTCTTATCAAAAACAATTTCTGCCTTCTATTCTAGCTCTTGGAGATTTACAAAGGAGCTACCCTTTCTGTTTTGATTTTTGCCCCCAAACCAATTTCCCTTCCTAGTCCTTTGAACCCTCAACCAAGATCCATGAAGATCCACTGGTCTTCAGTTCAAATTTTTCAAACTACTCCTGCTGCAAGTTTGGACCAGATTTGCCAAATTTGATGAAATTCATTCAAATCCTTCTCCTAAAAATCTGAGAAAAATCAGGCAGCCTCTGGGTGCATTGAGAGGTCACCTCACAAAGTCCCAGCTCCAGGAAATTTTTTCTTCATACCATATCATTTCGTCGAACACCTGCTGGACACTGTTTCTATAAGGTTCAGTCAAATTCAGTTAACAGTGTCTGAACTACTGTCGTTTCTTCAGTGTCCGTTGTCGATCTTGCCAGTGCCCCGGCGTCGCCGTGCTTCCTGTCCCTTCCCCCTTGTCCTCTGCACCGCACGAGCGCCTAGAAGGTTGCGGGCGTCGGCGACGAGCAGGAGGAGGTGCGCCGCCCCGTGACCGACGCCAGCGGCGGCTTTGCGGCCGCCAGAGAGAGGCGCAGCGCAGACGGCGCCGTCCAGGGCCGCCCAAGCCACCGGAGGCGCCGCGTGGTCTTCCACTCCCCCGTGCGCGCTGCCACCCTCGTCGTGAACCGCTAGGCGCGGAGCGCGCTCTCTGCCGCCGCCGTGCCAGTACGGCGACCCCGACGAAGACCGGCGCCATTACGCCATGCCCGGCCGAGTTTAGCAGTGGAATGGGACCAGTAACTCTCACTGATGCTGCCTGGCCACCTAAACCCTCTGCCAAGCCACTGCCTCGCCGTAATCGCTCGCCGGAGATTTTCCGTTCACGGCCACCCTCTCGAATCGCCTATAAATAGAGGCCCCGAGCTCCAGCTAGTACCCACACCACCTCTGCTATCCACCAAGACCACGCCTAGCCACTGGAAGAGCCCCGAGGGAGTCCCCTTCCTCAACTCCGGCCGCCGCGGCCCGCCACGGGATCCATCTCGATTCGCTCCCGTGCGTGCACCTCTGCCTCTCATCTCTTGCCAATAGCTTCCCTATGCATCCACGCTCCTGACCCGCGCTTCAATTCGGAGTTTGCAGCACCCACCGGAGTTCTCCACCATCGCCCGAGCCGCCGTCCGCCGGAGAAAGTGTCGCCGTCGACGTGGTGCTCTCCGACGACCAAGTCCACCACCCACCGACGCGGAATGACGCACTGAACCTCTTGGTACACTCCGATCTCCCTGACTCGCCGTGGTTCGACGCCGGCGACCACCGCAGCCTTGGGCGCCGGCGAGGTTTTCAAACCTGACATGTGGACCCCCACGTCAGCCTCTCTTTTCTTTCCCCGAATCGTTTTCTGTTGGCGCCTTCGGGCAATGTACGTTTTCTCTGTGGGCTTGCGCGTTTCTCTTCGAACCGTTTTTTGTTTTCTCAGTTAAGCCCCTAGATCTTTTCTGTTTCATCACAGATTAGTCCCTGGACTAAATCCCTTATAACTTTTTAATAAAAAGTGATTTTTGAGTGATTCTTTTTCTGACAGTCTTATATTTTTGCCTAGTTTTTTATAGGATTTATTTGCAAAAAATTTGAGACAACTTTTATACACGCGTTGGTTTTCACGTTAGTATGCATTTTCGCTATACCGTAGGTTCCGGAAGAGGTGACGGAGCCGCGAACTTCACCGAGCTAGACTCCGAATTCTCCGAACCAGGCAAGCATGTTTGAACCTTTGACATGATAGGTGTTTTGCATGTTTGCGTGAAAGGTTGTGCATGGCATATGAGCATCGGTGAGTATCTCGTTGCATGTGAGGCAACTACCCGTGTGTTCCGAAGTTACTATGATCTCTGAGGAGAGATGGCCTAGTCATGTGGTGACATGAAGGGCAGTAAGGTGGTACTGTTGTAGCATGCCAGCCTTACGTCATCCGTTAAATTCCGACGTTAACGTGGACGGAGTCACGTTATCGTCCTTCCCCTTCCGTGCTACCACATGTTTTCTGCCAGAATGCGGTTTAGTAAGTTGGTAACCTCTTTCCATGTACACACCAAATAGAGGGGCCAGGATGAGGGTTCCATGGCCCTGGATCAAAGCCAGTCATCCGGTCAGGGGGCATGGGTGTTTCCGGTTGGGACCGAGAGGGGGGCACCCCTTAGAGCGCGCGTATAGAAATTTGATCCCATGCTACGCGAGGTTGTAGCCTCCCCGTCTCAAGGTTTTTCTTGAACGTTGTCGAGGGTGATTCCTGGCTTTGGAATGTTGAATGGGTGTGTACTGGTTAGATGTGTTTCTTCCAAAACACCGTAAACGGAACTAGCCCCCGTGACTACTGAAATCCGTTGGCTGTGGTTAAAGTACAAACTCTGCAGAGTCAAATCCTTCCGAGTCACCGTATCCGTGGTCAAGGACCGGGATCAGTGAACCCATATCTATGTCAAGTCCTCGTGGTATTTTTACCCGGTGAACAAGCTTGATTGGTATATTGGTTGAACGTTATTCCGTGGTTGGACTAACCCTGTTGTTTATTTCATATCCGATTATGCCCTTGCAGTGTTTGAATTCTTGAGCTACTGAGATATGAAGTTATGATATATAAGCCCTTTATGTGATGTCGCTCAGATGTCCGACTATGGCATGTTTGTCGTTTACTTTCAATATAAGCCCTTTATGTGATGTCGCTCAGACGTCCGACTGTGGCATGTTTGTCGTTTACTTTAAATATAAGCCCTTTATGTGATGTCGCTCAGACGTCCGACTGTGGCATGTATGTCTTTACTTTCAATATAAGCCCTTTATGTGATGTCGCTCAGACGTCCGACTGTGGCACGCACTGTCTTTTATTTTCTATTATAAGCCCTTTATGTGGTGTCGCCTTGACGCCCGACTGCGGCATTGTTATTCTTGCATTTTCCTCTCGAGGAGTCATTCAGACCCTCGTTTGGCACCCAGTATTTATTTTGGGATTTCGGGAGGACTACCGCCCGACTTCTCTTTTATTTCCCGTGCATTATTATCTCTATGTCTGAGTGCACATGTTAATCTGTTCATATGCATCATGTTTACATTTGTTATATCTTAAGTCCGAACTGTCTTGTGAGTACTTTCCTAGTACTCACCTGGCTTGTTGATTTGGCCAGATGTTGACGAAGGCGATCTCATGGATGAAGAGCTTGATAGTGAGTCCGACGCCTAGAGGAATCCCAGTCAGTCCCATGCGATCCTGGATTTTTGTCACTTGTATTATATACGCTTCCGCCACCCGCAATAAGTCTCCTCAAGCCTCACTCCGATGCTCGAAGAGTTGTTAGTTTTCAGGAGTCTTGTCACCCACTTCGCGGTGATATTCCCACCACCACTCCTATCGTGAGTTAGTAGTTATGCCACCCTATCCGCCATTATGTTTTAATGGCGTGCATGTAATAAATTGTTGAGCAGTCTCCGCTCAACCTTGTATTATATTCAGTACTCCTGGTATTTTTCTTCTGTGACCAAGATATTGTCTACCAGTGAGAAGGAATTCTTCTTTACTGGTCCGTAAAAGGGATTGGTCTCTCAATAAATATTTTATTGAAAAACCGGTCGTGACAAGCTTGGTATCAGAGCCAGGCTGACTGTAGGAAGCCACTAGGTGCGATCGCTAATCGGTTATTAGCGTCCTTTGTGCCTTTTCAGCTTTTTTTTGCAAATGTAGCTATTTTCTGTTGGTCATCATAAATTTATGACATGACTACTCAGAATTTTTGCCTACTTTTGTAGATGGCTGGCAGCAACTGCGAGACTCGAGTGTTCACGAACGTGCCCGAGGGGTTTGTCAAACTCCTCGTCTCCATCACCAAGCTCGCGATTGGGCCAGCGACTCGTCCGGAGTTCACGCTTTATCAGCACAAGCTCAGCGACGACGTGTCTATGCACCAAGCCGTGGTGCAATTCAAGGGAGGACGTTCTGCATCTCGCCACTTCTGTTTTGTGGGAAGGGCCATGCCTACGGAGAGGCATGCCATGCAGATGGCTGCCCGTGAGGCGATAGCTCGCCTTCGGGACATTCTTCCTATGATGAAGACTCGTCGCTACCGCTACCTCCCATGCCATGTGCCATATACTTGTCACTATGCATTCGCCTGCCATCGGGGAGAGTGAGATGAAGCCATCGAGATGGTTGTTGAGTACCTCAAGGCTCTGGAGGAATCCTTCGACAACCTCGTGGACGATCTTGTGGCTGCCCGCATGGACTTAGTCCGGGGCGGTCCTGCCAGCAGGAAGGAGCTTCTCCACACGGCACCGCCTCTGACATTCGTCTCGTCCTCAGCATCTTATGCACGGGCCATTTTGGCCACTGCTCGCCGTCTGCCTACCACTGAGGAGTTCGACCGAGTCATCGCTCCTACTCTAGTCAGGGTTGCACCGCCTGCCGCACCCGCACTGCCGCCCCTCGCTCCCGCGCCATCACCGCAGCGCAGTGTTACGCGCCAGGAACCTGCTAGAGAGGAGGTGGAGGTTGAGTCTCCTGCACCGCTGAGTCTTGCCCTCGGGAAGGGAAAGGACATCGTCACCATCTCCGACTGAGAGCGCCGAGTAGCCGCGCGTTATGTCTGCTTGTATGATGTGTTTTATCTATATGTTAGTTTGTAGTAGTGTGTACGCTGCTTTCCGAAGGAGTGTGCTAGTCTAATAACATGTCAGGATTGTGTACGCACATCCTCAGTGCTGTGTCATGCGTGTGCATTTCGCGTGTAAGATATGTGCTATGCAGTTTTTCTCCGTGCGAAATCGTTTATGCTTTCTTGAAAAATCTTGAGGTCTTTTAAATTTTTGCCTTTGCAAGATTTTCCCTGTGCCACACAGTTCTTCTCATGAATTTTGCAAAATAATACCCCAGACTGGAAAAATGTCTCGTCCGTGGACTCGTTCCATGCCCAATCAGCCAGAAGAAGTTTATGGGACACAGACTAGCAACAACTTCACTCAGGGACAGTCCAGTCAACAGGACAGCGAAGCAGCCCTGTCTCAAGTATGCTGTCTCTTCGAACAAAGCTAGCAATAGCACCAAGAGATGATGAATCACGTCATCAGTATGGGAAACCACCGTGAGCCCTATCAACCACACTCCAAGCTGTCTGAATTGCAGAAGACACGCCCTCCAACGTTTGCTCACACTGATAGGCCGCTGGAAGCCGATGATTGGCTTCGTGACATCGAAAGGAAGCTGATTATTGCTCAGTGTTCAGATCATGAGAAGGTGCTTTATGCACCACACTACCTTATTGGAGCAGCTGCAGCATGGTGGAAAAACTTCCTACACATGCATCCCAGTGAACACAACACCACCTGGGAAGAGTTCAAGGAAGGCTTTCGTGGGGCACACATCCCCAGGAGCATCATAAAAATCAAGAACAGAGAATTTGATGACCTCAAGCAAAGAGGCATGTCAGTGACAGAATACAACGGTCAGTTTACACAGTTATCTCGTTATGCCTACGACGAGCACATGACAGAGAACAAGAGGATGGAAAAATTCTTGGACGGCCTGGCACCGGCACTAAGATGCCAACTGGTTGTGCACACTTTCCCGGATTTTAAAACTCTGGTTGACAAGGCCATTACCTTGGAGAATGAGCGCCGTAGTCTGGAAGACATCCGTAAGCGAAAGAGGGATAAGACGACTCTTGCTCGCAACAACCGAAGCAAGACTGATGCTCAGAGGACTGAAGCAAGGAGATCCACGACTACTGATCTAAGGCCAACCAAACAGTTTCATTCCAGGGACAAGGACTTCACGTACCGTCCAGGGGTCACATACTGTGCTTGTGGTGAAGAAGGACACTATGCCAAACAGTGCCCAAAACCAAGGAACTCGGCCCCCAAACCGAACAATGGTGGGAACAATCCAGCCCCAAAGCGCAACAATTTCAATCCCAACAACAACCACAGGAAGGGTCACCTGAACCATGTGACCAAGGAAGAAACGCAGAATGCCCCAGACATCGTGCTCGGTACCTTCCCTGTCAACACAGTACCTGCCACGGTTTTGTTTGTTTCTGGAGCTTCCCATTCGTTCGTTTCGAAGAGATTTGTTTTGCAACATGGTTTTCCGATGCTTCCCTTGGAAAAATCTATGATCATCAAGTCCCCCGGAAATAAGCAGATCGCTCAGAGTTACTGCCAAGGAGTGATCATTGAGTTCGAAGGACTACAGTTTCAAGCTAATCTTATCGTGTTGGAAAACAAAGGACTGGATGTCATCCTAGGGATGGACTGGTTAACCACCAACAAAGGATTTATTGACTGTTTCAATCGGACCGTGATTCTCATGCACCACCACGGCAAGACAATAAAGGTTACAGCTCAAGAAAGACCACAGTCACAGCAACCAAAATTGAACAAAGTGGACGTTTCAGAACTGAGAAAAGTTCCAGTGGTATGCGAGTTTCCTGACGTATTTCCTGAAGAACTACCAGGCATGCCACCAGACGGAGAGATAGAATTCAGCATTGAACTAGCACCTGGCACCGCTCCCATCTATAAGAAACCTTATAGAATGGCACCCTCAGAATTGGTAGAATTGAAGAAACAGATAAAGGAATTACTGGACAAAGGTTTTATTCGAGCCAGTTCCTCACCTTGGGGTTCGCCGGTATTATTCGCCAAGAAAACGGATGGGACACTGAGACTGTCTATAGACTATCGAGCTCTCAATATGGTCACCATCAAAAACAAATATCCGATGCCACGGATAAATGATTTGTTTGACCAGCCCGCACAAGCCAAGGTGTTCTCAAAAATTGATTTGAGATCGGGATATCACCAATTGAAAGTACGGACAGAAGATATCCCTAAGACGGCATTCACCTCCAGATACGGATTATATGAGTTCACAGTGATGCCTTTTGGACTAACGAACGCCCCCGCATATTTCGTCCACCTCATGAACAAAGTGTTCATGAAATTCATGGACAAATTTGTTTGTGGTGTTCATTGACGATATCCTGGTTTACTCAAGGACACCAGAAGAGCATGCTGAGCATCTCAGAATTGTTTTGGGAGAATTAAGGAAACATCAGTTGTATGCCAAATTTAGCAAGTGTGAATTTTGGCTAAGGCAAGTTGGTTTCCTAGGCCATATATTAAACCAAGAAGGCGTGGCCGTAGACCCAGAAAAAGTCAAAGCCATACTTGACTGGAAACCACCCGCCAACGTGACAGATGTGCGGATTTTCCTAGGAATGGTCGGATATTACAGAAGATTTATTGAAGGATTATCCACTGTGTCGAAACCAATGACCCAGTTGCTCAAGAAAGACAAGAAATTTGTTTGGACAGAAGCATGCGAGAAAAGCTTCCAAGAACTCAAGAAGAAACTAACAACCGCACCGGTCTTAACTGTGCCAGACATACACAAGAGTTTTGAAGTCTATTGTGACGCGTCCCGAAAGGGCCTCGGATGTGTGCTGATGCAGGATGGCAAAGTTGTCGCGTATGCCTCCAGGCAACCGCAGAAACATGAGGAAAATTATCCAACTCATGACTTGGAGCTAGTAGCGGTCATCCATGCACTCAAGGAGTGGAGGCACTTTCTGTTGGGAAATCGCTGTGAAATATATACGGACCATAAGAGCCTTAAATATATTTTCACACAGCCAGAGCTAAATTTACGCCAACGACGCTGGTTGGAATTGGTCAAGGACTATGATGTCGGCATTCACTACCATCCAGGGAAAGCAAATGTAGTGGCTGATGCCCTTAGTCGGAACCCCAGCCCGGACAACGACAGTCCACAAAACTTGAGGCCTGAGTTTCAGCAAGAGTTCGCTAGGCTCAACATGGTGTTAGTCTCTGAGGGCACCGTATCAAATCTGGAGATACAACCCACCCTAGTGGAACAAATTAAGAAGGCTCAGCAGGGACATCCCAGCATCGAAGGTATAAAGAAGAAAATGAACCTTGGTAAGGCTTCAGAGTTCGTCGCAGACAGTGACGGAATATTGTGGTACGGGGACAGACTCTGCGTACCTAACATTGAGGAACTCAAGCAACCAATCCTAACTGACAGCCACACTGCTCCATACTCAATCCATCCTGGAGGAACCAAAATGTACAAAGACATTCAGGAAAGATTTTGGTGGCACGGTATGAAAAGAGATATAGCCGCATTTATTGCTTGTTGCGATTCATGTCAGCGCATCAAGGCCGAGCATCAAAAGCCAGCAGGGCTACTCCAGCCAAACAGGATACCGGAGTGGAAATGGGATGAAATAGGAATGGACTTCGTCGTCGGACTACCTCGATCACAACGCGGGAATGACGCCATATGGGTCATCACAAACCGACTAACCAAGGTTGCTCATTTCATTCCCGTACTCCACACAAAGGCTGGCCAAGCTTTATCTCTCACGTATAGTTTGTTTGCATGGAGTCCCAAAGGCTATAATATCCGACCGAGGCACCCAATTTGTCTCCAAATTTTGGGATCACCTGCAACAAGCTCTAGGCACGCAACTAGCTTTCAGTACAGCGTACCACCCTCAGACTGATGGACAAACAGAACATGTGAACCAAATCCTAGAGGACATGCTGAGAGTCTGTGTGCTCACCTATGGATCCAGTTGGGAAGAAAGTTTGCCATACGCCGAGTTTGCTTACAACAACAGTTACCAAGCCAGCTTACAAATGGCACCATTTGAAGCATTATACGAACGGAGGTGTCGTACCCCACTAAATTGGTCAGAAACAGGTGACAGTCGTATCTTCGGCCCAGACATGCTCAAGGAGGCCGAGGAGAAAGTTAAACAGATCAGGGACAGACTCAAGACAGCCCAAAGCCGACAGAAGAGCTATTACGATCAAAAACATCGTGAGGTCAGCTTTGAACCCGGTGATACCGTATACCTACGAGTGTCTCCTATGAGGGGCCTGCAACGGTTCAAAATTAAGGGGAAGCTAGCACCAAGGTTTATTGGACCATTCTGTATAGTTGCACGAAGAGGCACGGTAGCCTACAAACTAGACCTACCCAAGGAGCTGTCAGACGTCCATGACGTGTTCCACGTCTCACAATTGAGAAAATGTGTAAGTAACCCGGAGAAGCATGTACCTCATGAAAGCATTGATGTGCAACCGGACCTCACCTACAGAGAGCAGCCAGTAAAGATACTGGAAGAGTCTGAACGGAGGACCCGTCAGAAAACGACAAAAATTTTCAAGGTCCAGTGGAGCAACCACACTGAGGATGAAGCTACATGGGAAAGGGAAGATTTTCATCAGGCAGAATATCCATATTTATTTGAGGATCAGCGGAAATCTCGAGGACGAGATTTTTCCTAAGGGGGTAGGTGTTGTGACACCCAAATTTTATTTGGCTTTTTCAAAAAAAATTATTTGACTTGAGGGAGGTGATTTAAAATTTTCTTCTAAAGAACCCTCCCTCTCAAAATATTTTTCCTTTATGGCAAGTGCTTTGTTTTGGATTCACCCAAGTCTTGGTTCTTGGTCTTGGAGGTTTTCCTTTTATTTGGACTCAAAACCCAAGTGCTTTTCATTTGGAAAAATGTCTTTTGAAAATTCCTTTTGAAAGTGCCTTATGGCTTTTGGAATGATCCTTTTCCCACTTTCAAAAATCTCTCTTGCTATGACCTAAGTGTAAATCCCCTCTCATAAACCTTTCCTCATCTTTGGATCATGTTTTACTTCAAAACCAGCAAGTGGGACCTCTCCATATAATTTTTTCCATTTATTTCTTATCAAAAACAATTTCTGCCTTCTATTCTAGCTCTTGGAGATTTACAAAGGAGCTACCCTTTCTGTTTTGATTTTTGCCCCCAAACCAATTTCCCTTCCTAGTCCTTTGAACCCTCAACCAAGATCCATGAAGATCCACTGGTCTTCAGTTCAAATTTTTCAAACTACTCCTGCTGCAAGTTTGGACCAGATTTGCCAAATTTGATGAAATTCATTCAAATCCTTCTCCTAAAAATCTAAGAAAAATCAGGCAGCCTCTGGGTGCATTGAGAGGTCACCTCACCAAGTCCCAGCTCCAGGAAAAATTTTCTTCATACCATATCATTTCGTCGAACACCTGCTGGACACTGTTTCTATAAGGTTCAGTCAAATTCAGTTAACAGTGTCTGAACTACTGTCGTTTCTTCAGTGTCCGTTGTCGATCTCGCCAGTGCCCCGGCGTCGCCGTGCTTCCTGTCCCTTCCCCCTTGTCCTCTGCACCGCACGAGCGCCTGGAAGGTTGCGGGCGTCGGCGACGAGCAGGAGGAGGTGCGCCGCCCCGTGACCGACGCCAGCGGCGGCTTTGCGGCCGCCAGAGAGAGGCGCAGCGCAGACGGCGCCGTCCAGCGCCGCCCAAGCCACCGGAGGCCGCCGCGTGGTCTTCCACTCCCCCGTGCGCGCTGCCACCCTCGTCGTGAACCGCTAGGCGCGGAGCGCGCTCTCTGCCGCCGCCGTGCCAGTACGGCGACCCCGATGAAGACCGGCGCCATTACGCCATGCCCGACCGAGTTTAGCAGTGGAACGGGACCAGTAACTCTCACTGATGCTGCCTGGCCACCTAAACCCTCTGCCAAGCCACTGCCTCGCCGTAATCGCTCGCCGGAGATTTTCCGTTCACGGCCACCCTCTCGAATCGCCTATAAATAGAGGCCCCGAGCTCCAGCTAGTACCCACACCACCTCTGCTATCCACCAAGACCACGCCTAGCCACTGGAAGAGCCCCGAGGGAGTCTCCTTCCTCAACTCCGGCCGCCGCGGCCCGCCACGGGATCCAGCTCGATTCGCTCCCGTGCGTGCACCTCTGCCTCTCATCTCTTGCCAATAGCTTCCCTATGCATCCACGCTCCTGACCCGCGCTTCAATTCGGAGTTGGCAGCACCCACCAGAGTTCTCCACCATCGCCCGAGCCGCCGTCCGCCGGAGAAAGTGTCGCCGTCGACGTGGTGCTCTCCGACGACCAAGTCCACCACCCACCGACGTGGAAGGACGCACTGAACCTCTTGGTACACTCCGATCTCCCTGACTCGCCGTGGTTCGACGCCGGCGACCACCGCAGCCTTCGGGCGCCGGCGAGGTTTTCAAACCTGACATGTGGACCCCAGCCTCTCTTTTCTTTCCCCGAATCGTTTTCTGTTGGCGCCTTCGGGCAAAGTACGTTTTCTCTGTGGGCTTGCGCGTTTCTCTTCGAACCGTTTTCTGTTTTCTCAGTTAAGCCCTTGGATCTTTTCTGTTTCATCACAGATTAGTCCCTGGACTAAAAACCTTATAACTTTTTAATAAAAAGTGATTTTTGAGTGATTCTTTTTCTGACAGTCTTATATTTTTGTCTAGTTTTTTATAGGATTTATTTGCAACACTTTTGAGACAACTTTTATACACGCGTTGGTTTTCACGTTAGTATGCATTTTCGCTATACCGTAGGTTCCGGAAGAGGTGACGGAGCCGCGAACTTCGCCGAGCTCGACTCCAACTTCTCCGAACCAGGCAAGCATGTTTGAACCTTTGATATGATAGGTGTTTTGCATGTTTGCGTGAAAGGTTGTGCATGGCATATGAGCATCGGTGAGTATCTCGTTGCATGTGAGGCAACTACCCGTGTGTTCCGAAGTTACTATGATCTCTGAGGAGAGGTGGCCTAGTCATGTGGTGACATGAAGGGCAGTAAGGTGGTACTGTTGTAGCATGCCAGCCTTACGTCATCCGTTAAATTCCGACGTTAACGTGGACGGAGTCACGTTATCGTCCTTCCCCTTCCGTGCTACCACATGTTTTCTGCCAGAATGCGGTTTAGTAAGTTGGTAACCTCTTTCCATGTACACACCAAATAGAGGGGTCGGGATGAGGGTTCCATGGCCCTGGATTAAAGCCAGTCATCCGGTCAGGGGGCATGGGTGTTTCCGGTTGGGACCGAGAGGGGGGCACCCCTTAGAGCGCGCGTATAGAAATTTGATCCCATGCTACGCGAGGTTGTAGCCTCCCCGTCTCAAGGTTTTTCTTGAACGTTGCCGAGGGTGATTCCTGGCTTTGGAATGTTGAATGGGTGTGTACTGGTTAGATGTGTGTCTTCCAAAACACCGTAAACGGAACTAGGCCCCGTAAACTACTGAAATCCGTTGGCTGTGGTTATAGTACAAACTCTGCAGAGTCAAATCCTTCCGAGTCACCGTATCCGTGGTCAAGGACCGGGATCAGTGAACCCATATCTATGTCAAGTCCTCGTGGTATTTTTCCCCGGTGAACAAGCTTGATTGGTATATTGGTTGAACGTTATTCCGTGGTTGGACTAACCCTGTTGTTTATTTCATATCCGATTATGCCCTTGCAGTGTTTGAATTCTTGAGCTACTGAGATATCAAGTTATGATATATAAGCCCTTTATGTGATGTCGCTCAGACGTCCGACTGTGGCATGTTGTTTTCTTTCAATATAAGCCCTTTATGTGATGTCGCTCAGACGTCCGACTGTGGCATGTTTGTCGTTTACTTTCAATATAAGCCCTTTATGTGATGTCGCTCAGACGTCCGACTGTGGCATGTCTGTCTTTACTTTCAATATAAGCCCTTTATGTGATGTCGCTCAGACGTCCGACTGTGGCACGCACTGTCTTTTATTTTCTATTATAAGCCCTTTATGTGGTGTCGCCTTGACGCCCGACTGCGGCATTGTTATTCTTGCATTTTCCTCTCGAGGAGTCATTCAGACCCTCGTTTGGCACCCAGTATTTATTTTGGGATTTCGGGAGGACTACCGCCCGACTTCTCTTTTATTTCCCGTGCATTATTATCTCTATGTCTGAGTGCACATGTTAATCTGTTCATATGCATCATGTTTACATTTGTTATATCTTAAGTCCGAACTGTCTTGCGAGTACTTTCATAGTACTCACCTGGCTTGTTGATTTGGCCAGATGTTGACGAAGGCGATCTCATGGATGAAGAGTTTGATAGTGAGTCTGACGCCTAGAGGAATCCCAGTCAGTCCCGTGCGATCCTGGATTTTGGTCACTTGTATTATATACGCTTCCGCCACCCGCAATAAGTCTCCTCGAGCCTCACTCCGACGCTCGAAGAGTTGTTAGTTTTCAAGAGTCTTGTCACCCACTTCGCGGTGATATTCCCACCACCACTCCTATCGTGAGTTAGTAGTTATGCCACCCTATCCGCCATTATGTTTTAATGGCGTGCATGTAATAAATTCTTGAGCAGTCTCCGCTTAACCTTGTATTATATTCAGTACTCCTGGTATTTTTCTTCTGTGACCAAGATATTGTCTACCAGTGAGAAGGAATTCTTCTTTACTGGTCCGTAAAAGGGATTGGTCTCTCAATAAATATTTTATTGAAAAACCGGTCGTGACACACATTAAAACCAAAGTACATACGTAGTTCAAATTGAACAACATATAGCTCTCCAGAGCATCTAGTTAAACCATACATTGAAACTATGTAAAACCTTTCAATGCAACAACAAATGCGATGATACCAAGCCTCGGTATGAATGGCATATTTTCTAATCTTTCTAATCTTCAACCGCATTGCATCCATCTTGATCTTGTGATCATTGACGACATCCGCAACATGCAACTCCAATATCATCTTCTCCTCCTCAATTTTTTTTATTTTTCCTTCAAGTAATTGTTTTCTTCTTCAACTAAATTTAACCTCTCGACAATAGGGTCGGTTGGAATTTGCGATTCAACCACCTCCTACATAAATAAAATCTATGTCACGTTGGTCGGCATAATTGTCATAAACAATAAATGAACCAAATAGTTATAAAAAGATAATATATACCACATCCGAATCATAGACATGACGAGGGCCGACGGGGGCGGATACCAGAACCATCGCACTATATAATAACAAGGAATAATAAAAAGTAAGAAAATTAGACAAGTATCTATCTGAAGTAAGAATTTTTTTCTTTCACAAAAAAGATAAGAACAAGAGGCTCACCACGGTGGTGCCGGCGACGAGATCGGCGCGGGCGATCAACGGCGGTGAAGACGGGGATGGGACGTGACGGACCGCTAAACCTAGAAAAATCTCGGGGAAAATGGAGCTCGGAGGTCAAGTTTCGAGAGAAGAAATATTAACTAGTGTGGCTCGGACATTTCATCGAACACCTCATGTGCATAGGAGGTGAGCTAGAGCACCCAAATGCCCTCCCCTCGCCGGCCAGGAAAAAACAGAGCAGTGTGGAGTGCTCTGCTCGCCGGTGATGGGCTATATATAGGCAACTCATTTGTCCCGGTTCGTGGCTGGAACCGGGACCAATGGATGTGGGCCAGGAGCGAGGCCCATTGGTCCCGGTTCGTGCCTAGAACCGGGACAAATGGGTCCAGACGAACCGGGACCAAAGCCCACGAGGCCCCGGCCGGCCACCTGGGCTCACGAACCGGGACGAATGCACCCATTGGTCCCGGTTCGTATAAGAACCGGTACTAATGGGCTGGCCAGGCCCAAACGAAAGCCCCTTTTTCTACTAGTGTCATGTATTGCGTGAAGATTTAAAAAGTTTGAGAACATCAAAAGTATGAAACAATTGCTTGGCTTTTCATTGGGGTTGTGCATGATTTAAATATTTTGTGTGATGAAGATAGAGCATAGCCAGACTATATGATTTTGTAGGGATAGCGTTCTTTTGCCATGTTATTTTGAGAAGACATGATTGCTTTGTTAGTATGCTTGAAGTATTATTATTTTTATGTCAATATTAAACTTTTGTCTTGAATCTTTCGGATCTGAACATTCATGCCACAATAAAGAAAATTACATTGAAAATTATGCTAGGTAGCATTCCACATCAAAAATTCTGTTTTTATCAGGAATAAAGCTTGGGGATGCTTGATACGTCTCCAACGTATCTATAATTTTTTATTGTTCCATGCTATTATATTATCTGTTTTGGATGTTTAATGGGATTTATTATGCACTTTTATATTATTTTTTGGACTAACCTACTAACCGGATGCCCAGTGCAAATTGCTGTTTTTTTTGCCTATTTCAGTGTTTCGCAAAAAAGGAATATCAAACGGAGTCCAAACGGAATGAAACCTTTGCGAGGATCGTTTTTGGAACAAATGCAATCCAGGGGGTAGGCGCGCCCCCACCGTCGTGGGTCCCTCGTAGCTCCACCGACCTACTTCCTTCACCTATATATACTCTTATACCCTGAAAACATCCAGGAGCACCACAAAACACTTTTTCCACTGCCGCAACCTTCTGTACCCGTGAGATCCCATCTTGGGGCCTTTTCCGGCGCTCCGCCGGAGGGGGAATCGATCACGGAGGGCTTCTACATCAACACCATAGCCTCTTCGATGATGTGTGAGTAGTTTACCACAGACCATCGGGTCCATAGTTATTAGCTAGATGGCTTCTTCTCTCTCTTTGGATCTCAATACAAAGTTCTCCTCGATTCTCTTGGAGATCTATTCGATGTAATACTTTTTGCGGTGTGTTTGTCGAGATCCGATGAATTGTGGGTTTATGATCAAGATTATCTATAAACAATATTTGATTCTTCTCTGAATTCTTATATGTATGATTTGATATGTTTGCAAGTCTCTTCGAATTATCAGTTTGGTTTGGCCTACTAGATTGATCTTTCTTGCAATGGGAGAAGTGCTTAGCTTTGGGTTCAATCTTGCGGTGTCCTTTCCCAGTGACAGCAGGGGCAGCAAGGCACGTATTGTATTGTTGCCATCGAGGATAAAAAGATGGGATTTATATCATATTGCTTGAGTTTATCCCTCTACATCATGTCATCTTGCCTAATGCGTTACTCTGTTCTTATGAACTTAATACTCTAGATGCATGCTGGATAGCAGTCGATGTGTGGAGTAATAGTAGTAGATGCAGAATCGCTTCGGTCTACTTGTCATGGACGTGATGCCTATGTTAATGATCATGCCTAGATATTCTCATAACTATGCACTTTTTTATCAATTCCTCGACAGTAATTTGTTCACCCACCGTAAAATATGCTATCTTGAGAGAAGCCAGTACTGAAACCTATGCCCCCCGGGTCTATTTTCCATCTTATAAGTTTCCGATCTATTTTATTTTGCAATATTTACTTTCCAATCCATACCATAAAAATACCAAAAATATTTATCTTATTATCTCTATCAGATCTCACTTTTGCAAGTGGCCGTGAAGGGATTGACAACCCCTTTATCGCGTTGGTTGCAAGGTTCTTAATTGTTTGTGCATGTACGAGGGATTTGCCTGTTGTCTCCTACTGGATTGATACCTTGGTTCTCAAAAACTGAGGGAAATACTTACGCTAGTTTGCTGCATCACCCTTCCTCTTCAA